>NW_020528782.1:300000-558989 GCF_003368295.1 Carassius auratus
TCCTTTTGCCTCATAAGACCTCAATAAATCTCATGGAGTTAAGGGGATTCATTTATTGTTCTTGTATCTGCCTTTTTTTATTCTAAAGTGATGGTAGCCATGGACTTGCAAAATAAATCCTCTTTACTGTTCATCTAAAAAAATGTAATATTGAATGGCCTGAGGGTTAATGAGAGTAATTTAACAGTAAATTTCCATTTCTGGGTGAAATATTCTTTAATAAAATAATAATAATAATAATAAAAATAAAAATAAAAAAACTTGTAAAGGAGATACTGTAACATTTTCATTGAAATAATAAGGAATAGAAAAAAATATTTCTAATAACATTCTAAAGTTGTTGAAATAATTTATTCATATAATGAATGGAAAGAAAGCTTTAACATACTGTGAAGCCAGTAGAGAAAAAATCCTGCCCACACATCCATGATGGACTGGACTCTAGAAACTGAAGATGAAAAAAATATATACATATATTGATTTTATTTGCACTTGCAATCATTTTTGTCTAGAGCACTGGAGAGACAGTAATCATCCTGTCAGATAATTATATAGAGTTTATATACTTGAACCTGAGAGTTAAACAGAGACGCTATAGTGAACTAAAACTAATAATAAATAATATTACTACATAAATAATATACACTTATGAACTATATATAATTATATACAAATATTATATATCATATCCTTTTTTATTTAATGTTAACTGTCACCCGTCCCCTCTGTGGGACATCTATATTTACTTCACTATATTACAATTAAATCTAATCTAATCTTGACAAACTATACTGTATACCGTTGGAAATGTCTAAGACTCCCAAATATATACAGTATTTTACCAATGTTTCTTTGTTAAAAATTATGTAGGAAAAGTAATCGATTAATTTATGACAAGAGTGCACCCTCAAAAATCTACATCTTAACAGGAGTTTTGACCTTTGTTAAAAAAAAAAGACTTCTTTGTTGATTTTTTCTTATTCACATTTTAGAAATTATATATCAACTGAAAACTTAAAATCTCAAAATTCATCCTTTAAAACTCATTTTAAAATCAGACATTGCATTATCATGTAAATGGTACATCAATATCATATTTAAAAAAAAGAATTCATTCATGAATTATAAAAATTAAGTTTGGATTGTGCATTACAAAGTCTATGTTCAAAAATGTGAGTGACAGTTAAGGGGTTTAACTTATTTCAGTTAGTTGTTATTTTGCAAGATTTCACAGTTGCTAACTAAACTAAAATGATTAAAAAAAAACTCTACTATTATCACGGTAACTTCAAAATTATGGAACATATTTTTTTATTATTATCATTATTTTAAACTAATTCAAAATATGAATAAAAACTACAATAGTGTCTCAATGATACATAAAAAAAAAAAAAAAAAAAAAAAAGAAAACAGGTTCCCTGGAGATAAAAATTGGAACTGAAGAATTATAATTTATTGATTGTAATGATGCAAGTGGAATCAGTAGATAATAAAATATTTTGACCAGTGATATTTTTGATATAAGAATAACAATAATAGTAATCAGTGATTACGTGAAGTGAATCCAGAGAATACCAATGAGATCTAATGAGTCAGACAGTCTGTACAAGTCTAACACCATTCAAGAGCAGGTTAAAGATAGATATGGGCCTCCCTTGGGAGAGCAAGTCTGATTTTTGTTTAAATCATTATTTTTTTTTTTTTTTGTTCTCTAGAAATATGTATGTGAGCAAACAATATTTTTAAAGAGAAAGCAAGAATGATAAATATGCATCTTATATGAATTAAACTAGATTATAATTTATTTATTCTGTGAATGTGAAGAGATGCATTAGTAAATGTGTAAATTCATAGTTAGTTCATGTTAACTAGTGCATTAACTAGCATTATACTATATCCTTACTATCAGGAAAATTTCAGTTTATTTTAGCATGATTATAATTAATACATAAAGTATTAAAAAGAAAGAGAGCTTACCTTACCTGTTATATTGTGACTATCGTGCCTTGACTGACTGAATGACTGACTGAACTTTAATGCAAACCAGAGATATAAACTGCCTGAAAAAACAACAGGAAGTACGTTTAATACCACAGACCTCTGAGAATTAAGACCCTTCTTTCATTTCTCGTATTTGAGGATGCTGTGCTGAAGAGCATCAGAGCTTATAAGTTCAGATCTAAGAGTCAATGAATGTGTACTTGACTTGACAAACTTTGAAATGAAGAGAATATGAAACAATGAAATAAACAATGTAAATAATAAATATTATTATTATAACAATTAATTATTATTATTATTGTTATTTTGCTGAATAACTGGCTTTACCAGTTTTTTTTTTTTTTTTTTTTTTTTTTTTTTTTTTGTTATCTTTTAAAACTGCTAAATTAAAACTAAACTATTTCAAACTGAAAACTTCAAACTTTAAGCTCTTAAAACTACACTGTAAAAAATAAGTGTAATTTTAACTGTAAAATTTTGTAAAAACGCTACGGAAAAAAACTGATAATAGGTTAACAGTAAGTTCCCGTACTATATACAGGGAAAAACTGTAAAAGATCTAACAAAGCATTTAATGTACATTTACAGTAAAATTCTGTTAATTATACAGCTTTTAGAAGTAAAAAAAGAACAAATCAATGTATAATTTACAGTCTAAAACTGTAAACTGATATTCCCAGAATTCCCTGCGTGACACTCCACGTTTGAAAGTATTTTGTTTAAATAATCATGTTTTTAAATAGTTCTTGTTATCAGTTATGTACATTTGAGCTTTATGTTACATCTTCTGTTGCTTAATGAAAGTTTTTTGCATTATTTAAGTATCACGTGTGTTACCATGATGGTGTTTTGTGTTTCCATAAATGTGCACCTTCTATATGTTAATATATACTTCTGCTTGTGGTGAAGCTACTTGTGATGAGCTTTGATACTTCATGTGGCTTTCTCTTATACAGTACCATCTTTATTATTATGGTGGTTGTCAGTATTTTCAAGGTACAAAACAGATTTAATTTTGAGTGTTGTTGAATTTACTGGTTTATATTCACATTTTCTTGTTTGTAAATTACAGCTTTATATTGTAAAATTAACAGTTTTTGACGTAAATGTGTTTACAGTTTTCTGTATTTTTACAAAATTATTCTGGCAACCACAGCTGCCAAAAAGTTTTTGTAAAAACAACAAGAAATTTTTTACAGTGTAGGCTACAGTACTTCAAACTTTCTGGCTAGGCTTTGTCAGAGCCAACTTCAAAGTTTGTCAACAAATTTTTTTATCTAGTTGGAATCACAGCTGTAAACACGAATGTTCTCAAAGATATTAGAATATACAAGATACTAGAAAAGGAAGTCTCACACTTATATTCCTTCTTAGAGAAAAAAGGTATCTGTGAGGATTTTCAGTCAGGATTTAGACCGTATCATAGTCATAAGACTGCTCTGCTTATTTGAGTTACAAATTACTTGCACTTATCATCTGATCATGGTTGTATCTCTCTATTAGTGCTATTGGATCTTAGTGCTGCGTTCAATACTATTGACCACAACATTCCTTAGAACACTTTGTTGGCATTAATGAAAGTGCATTAGCATAGTTTAAATCATAGTTATATGACCACCATCAATTCGTAGCAGTGAATGAAGAGGTATCATATCGATCACAAGTGCAGTATTGAGTACCTCAAGGCTCAGTACTAGGGACGTTACTCTTCGTGCTTTACATGTTACCCATGGGAGATATCATCAGGAAACAAGGTGTTAGCTTACACTGTTATTTTGATGATACACAGCTCTATATGTCTTTGCAGCCTGCAAATATATGTATGCTTGTGTGAAAATGTTAATATTGTTTAGCAAAGGCAAACATGTACCATAGAGATCATTCATCATTAATGACATTATTTTTAATGACATTTAACCCTGACACTGTTTATGACTGGGATGCTCAACACTATTTAAAATCTAAAAGCAAATGTCCATGAAAAAATAGTCAGTGAATAATTTTTACTTATTTACTTTTGCATGTAATGAGTGTGTGGTCATAGTGAATGGTTTAAGCATGTCCATGTTTTGTAATTACAGTGCAAGAAAATAAATGAACTTTTTTTTAGAGCATCATATTTCATAATACATCAAGGGTAATGAAACAAATGACCCAGGAATAAGTTTAACAAATGAAAAGCACACCAATGAGAAAAATGCATAAAGCAATGAGTATAGGAGCTCTCGAAGATGTAGATTAAGTCAGGTGTAATATAAATTTCAGAAAATTTCACTCAAATTTTTTTATCAATCCTGAGAAGTTCCTGTTTGTCTTAAAAATGGAACTTCCTCTTTTTCATTGTGCAGTAGTCATGAATCTGAATTAACTGCTTTTCCTCACACTATGTCTGTCACTATGCTAAAACATTTCACATGTGCAGTTTCTTCATTAGGACGACAAGGTGACACACCACCCAGGTGCAAAAGAGGTTGTTATTTTTTTCTATCACATTCAGCCATGGTGTTATGCTAGCTATCACTGCTTGTTCTGCCTCTGGGTCTACAGTTCAATCAGCGTCAAGTCATGTTTTGTGGTGTACCACCAATTTTTGTGCAATTTCACTCTGACCACGACACACACAGTGAACAACAGCAGAAATGTTTTTAAGATAAATGAAATATACTGTAGAAAAATAAAAAAGAAACTAACTGATCAGGCAAGATCAGTATGAAAGTTAGTCATGTTCTGGTGTTCTAGGCAGTATATTATAAGACAGCACAATAAAAAGTGAAGTCTGAACAGGAGACAGTTGCAGCTGGGGAAATTATATTCAACATATGAGTTTAAAATCTACTTTCATTGAAATTCATGCAAAACCCTGGAAATTCCATACCAGGGTGGTGATTTACGTACCGACATTTACTTCAGAAAATATAATTAAGATTAAACTGATTACTGACCCTACAAGTATTTTTGCTCTGTCCAGCTGGACAGTTACAGCTCCTAAATCATGCAGTTCTGTATCGATGGGCTTTTTGACACATTGTCTATAGCTATACTGCTGTTAATCAGGATCAGATCGGAAAAAATCATAAAGTTTGATTTTATAAAAATGCTGGCCATTTGTTTGTAAATTTAATCCATCCATGTACAGTTTACCGGTATCTAACTTTAAATTTAATTAAGGAGACATATTAAGCTCATACATAAAGCATTATGATTATGTGTAGCCTAGTTGTAGGTTCAGTTTTCTTAAATGAACACCATTTCTAAATTTTTCTTCTCTGTTTTTGCTAACATTAGAAGTTCCAAAGGCCTAAGTAGACATAGTTAAAGTTTTTGTGCCAAATGAAAGAACCACTAGACCACTAAACAGTTCTATTTATTTTTTCAACATATTTTTTATATTTATTGTTTATCTATATGCAAAGCTAGGTTTAATGGGATATATAAACTTCCTCTATATATTTAATTAATTTATTGTATTAATATAGAATTAATTAAACCCTTCAGGGCACTTGTTTGAATGGGTACATCCAGTCTTTCAGAAGCCTTTGAAATAGAAAGTGCACAAATGATCACAAGTGTCATATTCAGCAATATACAAGAGGAAGGAAGCTCTCAAATATTCAGAGCATCAGTCATCTTCTGATGAACCGCACTGTTTGAGGATACAGCATTAATTGACAATATTTCAAATTTTATCTACACAGTGTCTATACAAATCCCTTAATAAGCAACTTATGCATTGCACTTGTTGCACTGTGCTCTATAAACAGTGAGAAATTAAACAAAAATGAAAACAATGGAATTCTGAAACTCAATGCTTATTAGAAATTGTAGTAAAGTAGCAACTGATTTGCCATAAATGTCTGTTTTTCTCTGGCTCAGAAGTTATTTACTGTAAATGAAACGAGATATTGGTTATGTTTGCATGACCGCTGCTTTAAGTTGTAAATCAAGTTGTACATTTTAGTGAATTATATACAATAAAAACATTGAAATATTAGGAAACATCTATTTATTCATAAGAAACTGTTTAGTTTATTAAAAAACACTCTTGATCTAAGGTTTTCTGAGCAAGAAATTGCACTAAATTTCCCTAATTCAGCTCAGTTGAGGTTAGTAGACACCATGTAACTGCTGAATAAGACCATCTCTGAAAACTCAGACGCAATCACATCAGCCAGTCATTGTTTAGACAGAGCTTATTAAATCAGTGTCAGTTCAAATTAATGTTACTACAGTATCAATGGTTGTGAGGATAATGCTTCATCACTGACCAGTTGACGTAAACGATCAGAAGATCCATTGTGCTCTTTAATCCTATTCTTCATTTAATTTTCACAATTCTGTCAAAGAGCAGAAACATCTTATCTAACACAAAGCTGTTCAAATCACTCACTGAGGGCTGATACAGGAAGTAAAGAATAAACAGAGGTAGCCTACTCAACACTATATAAATCCAAAACCGACTGCAAACCAAAAGAGACATCAATTCAAAATAAAATCAGGTAAAGTCACTTTTACTTTTTTACTTTTTGAATGTATGTATGTTCATGTTTTATAATCACTGTGCAAGTATGAATTTAAATGAACTTTTTAATTCTTTTATTGTGTTCCTTCTCTCTCTCTGTCTCTCTCTCTCTCTCTCTCTCTCTCTCTCTCTCTATCTCAGAACATTACATTTCACAATATATCATGGGCAATGGAAAATCAAGGCCTCTGATGACCCAGGACTCAGGAAAAAATATTAGAAGGAGAAATAAAAAGCTCACTGAGCATGACCCAGATGATGAAGTTCGTTTTGCAGACGCCCTGCGGAAAGACAAACGGACATCCACGAAAGACAATAGTTTGGTTAAATTAAATTTTCCAAGAAGCAATCACATCCGTTACTGCCATCTATCATCAGCACGGTCTAACCTGGAACAATTTTCAAAGCAGAGCTGGGAAAAGTGCAACCTTGCATTTGTAGATGAGAAAAATCCACAAAGCTGACAGACCTTGTTCAGTTCACAGTGAATATACTGACGCCTAATGGAAATGTAAGGACCTCGTGGAAACTCTTAAAAGATTTAGATGACTATGTGATTTGGAAATATTTTTGGAAATATTCAGAAACATGCGTTCCATTTAAACATTTAAATAACTTCTGAGCAGTTTCTGTTTGTCTTTAAAACAGACCTTTCACTTTGTCATTGACAGCTGAAGCAATAAATTCAGATTAATGTAATTTCTGCCATCACTGTTTAAACCAGCATTAAAATTATGTTGTATCTGAAAAATAACCATCTTGGAAAATAAATAAATAAAAAATCTTAAATGTATCTTAAATTCTCAAAGATGAATTACTGTATGCATTAATTTTGGTGGAGGTGCAATATTTTGTATATATTTTTATTATTATTATTATACAATTAATTTGTTTGATGTCTTTAAGTGTTGCAAATACATTTTATGGCCATTGGATAATGCACATCTTAAGAACAAAGGAACATTAAATACCGTCACATGACAAGATATCATTTTTAGTCCACATCCTGTTAAAATGAAGACAAAGGTTAAGTTCAAGCCCACACAGTGGTTAAACTAAAACCGTGATGCATATTGAAAAAAAAAAAAAACCTTCAGATTTACCTTCTGTGTTCTCTCAGATACATCCTGTTTTAGCCTCAGTATAGGCTACACATCTTGTGTTTGTTCAATGGTGTTTTAATCAATATCTTTCATCTGACCTTTGTAGAATTACATAACAGTGTGTAATAAAAACACAGGGAAATACCATGCATCTTCATTCATCTTTCGATCTATAGAGAGACTTTAGCAATCCCCTAAGGCTACTATCCCCTAGCAAACACCTGAAATAGCCTTCTTGCCAATCAGCAATGCGTTAAAAACCAAATTGAGTGTACACCAAGCAACAAACCAAAACACCTTAGCAACCCCATAGCATGTAGTAAAAACCATTAGGTACACCTAAGCAACCGAATAGCAAAATCTTGGCACCTACTATATGCAAACACAGTGCCTCATGATTCTGGTAGCAATTACTATACATGGAATCCATTGACTGGTTGATTGAAAAAATTTATTAATCTACATTTAGCAAATGCATTCACTCAAAAAAAAAAAAAAAAAAAATTATAATATAGAATTAACATAACATATTTTATATATATATATATATATATATATATATATATATATATACGTATATGGCTTACACATACACACACACACACACACACACACCACACACACATTTCAGGACACTTTTATGCTGAATGTGTACAGTCAGTTTTTGAAATAGGAACTGAGTCCAGAGAAATCCATGCATGTGTAAGAATACAGGGGATACACTTTAAATAAAATATGTTTAAAAGTTACATTTGCATAGAGGCAGGGTTCTACACATATTTTAAAGGAGCTCTTGCATACATTTACACTGCATTTACACTCAGTCTTGATGCGCACAAGTCATGGAAATAAAAATATCTGGGGCTTCAGCCGCCTTAGCCCACCTCTAGCACCGCCCTGGAAGTGACCAGACTATCACAAGCATCACGTTCAGCCAGATATAGGGAGAAAGAAGCTCTAGGATATTTAGCACATCAGTCTTCTTTTAATGATCTCAGGCACCATTAGAGGACACAACATTAAGTAAGTTACTCATTTATTTTATTTTCTACACAGTGACTGTAAATCCCTTATTAAATAGCTACTTTATTGCAAATGTTGCACTGCACATTCTCGGTAAACAGCGAGAAATGAAACTATGCTCTGTCATTCCAAAACATTACTTAGTGATTACTGGGAACTGAAGCCCTTAATAATGACAACATTTATTCCCAGGCGCTGAACTTTGATGCAGAGATGCTTTTCTGGAGCTGTTTACTGTCACTCTTTCTCTGGCTCAGAGGTTAGTAAAATCTAACTACATAAAAATGGTTATGCATGACAGTTTTATGTTGTAAATAATGTTTAGTCTTTTTATGTAGTGAATTTGACAGTGTCTTGAAAAATAATTTAGGTATAAATAATTGATAAATAAATAATAAATTATTATGATGTAATATCACTGGTATGACACTGAAATTTGTAACATATAAAATAACAATTTAGTGACCAATTAAATTAAGGAAAAAAATGAAAAAAAAAAAAAATGTATTCATTCTGCTTTTAGTGTCACAGACTGCTGCAGAATGGAGTGCTGAAATGCCAGAAGCAGTGGTGGGTTTGTCTGGATCATGTGTGGTGATTCCCTGTACTTTCAGCTACCCCGCAGATGGAAAAACATTCACAGAATTTACAGGGATTTGGTACAAAGGATATTATGAATTAACAGTATACCATACAGACGCCTCAGAAATCAGTGGCGCATTCCAAGGTCGCACTAGTCTCACTGGTGATTTGAGTCAAAACGACTGTTCTTTAAAAATCAGCTCTCTGAGCAGCAGTGACGCTGGATCATTCATGTTCCGGATTGAGATTAAAGATCTGGACAAGTACACCTATGTCAAGAATATAACTTCTGTAACAGTTAACGGTAAGAGAAATTTGTCCGATTGTTTGCCAGAATGTTTTCTTTCAATTAGAACATGTTTTGCATTTCTTTTTTGGAACTTAGTTTGTGCATCGGCAGTTTTTTGGGCAATATTCACTCAAAATCTATACACCCAATTTACATTCATGCAGATGTTTTTTTATGGATTTTTTTTTTTTTTTCAGTTTATGCATTGCCTAGAAATCAAACCCACAACCTAGCTAATGCTAGTGCCATGCTCTACTGTAAGAACTACAGGAAGGAAAAATTAGGTCTATGATCAGTCGGTTCAAAATAGAAATACAAAACCTGTGCTTACTTTAAGAAAACTATTTGATAAGATTAAATGATAATGGTAAGTGGTAATAATATACTGTAGCATAATCTGTAATTTATAAATAATTAGTTTGGAGGCCCGTCATAACATTAACTAGAATTTTCTGGAAGAACAAATTCCTCTCCGGATCAAAATGACTGGATCACAACATGAGGGTTCATCACAATGATTTGTTGTGTACTATCCAAATTAATATTTCAATCAATGTGTCAGGTATGTGAACTGGTGGAAAACCTATTGTGTGTCTTCACCAGAAACAACAGAGATCCCTATCTCTGTAGAAGAGGAAGTGACATCAGTGAAACCAGTGACTGCCACCTGTGCCGTGTATCATTCCTGTCCCTCGAACCTGCCCCGTGTCACCTGGAACCACAACGGCACACACTCGAGTCGATCACAGCCGCAAATTCCAGGGCAGTTGAGGCTTACATTTTACACCCTGACCTTCACCCCATCTAGAGAAGACCATAATAAAGATCTCAGCTGCTCTGTGGCGTTTAAAGGGAAGACTGTGACAAACTACACAACACTCAATGTTAAATGTAAGTTGACTATGTGAGTTTAAGACAAATAAATTATCAGATGCTTACTCGTATCTTTTGATATATTAATATCAATACTTTTAAATGATCCTGTGGCCAAATTATGCAAAGCCTGCATAGGCCTCCTGGTTAAAAACCACAGTCTTATGAAATTAAATAAATGTTTGGCACAGGGTAATCCTGATGAGACCATTGTTGAGGTAATAAATAGCATTTTATCAACATTTTGTCTCAATCAGATCCTCCATATGATGTAAAAGTGGTTTCTAAACCCTCAGTGAAGGAGAATGACTCTGTTGAACTGACCTGCTCCAGTGACAGTAACCCTCTTCCAAACAGCTACCAGTGGTTCAGCTCAAATGGGATTTTGTTGGCAAACGAACATACTCACAGACTGGAGAGAGTCTCCCGACATGCTGAGGCCATTTCCTGTACAGTCATTAACACAGTGGGAAAAAACAGTTCTGGTCCACAGAAAATTAATGTGCTGTGTGAGTAGAGCGTGTGTGTGTGTGTGTGATTGGCAATTTATTGATTTGAGAAAATATTTTTTACATGGGAGAAGATACAAGTCAAATTTTAAGAAATATTTCAGACTCAGCTGATTAGTCAAAGTTCAACTTGATTTAATCTGTAAATCTGTTTTAGTGGTCTGCGTTCCCACTGGACCCACAAGTGCACAGGAAGTGGTAGAAAGAACTGAAAAATAGAAGTTACTCAAATATGTGACCCTGGACCACAAAACTCGGGTAAACTTAAGTCAATGGGGTATATTTGTAGCAATAGCAATAGCAAAAGCAAATAAATAAATAAATAAATAAATAAATAGTATGGGTCAAAATTATCGATTTTTTTTATGCTAAAAATCATAAAGATATTAAGTAAAGATCATGTTCAATGAAGATATTTTGTAAATTTCCTACCAAAACTATATTCAAACTTAATTTTTGATAAGTAATTTGCATTGCTAAGAACTTCATTTGGACAACTTTAAAGGTGATTTTCTCAGTATTTTGATTTTCTTGTTCCCTCAGATTCCAGATTTTCAATCTCGACCAAATAGCATCATGTGTAATGAAAGCTTATTTATTCAGATTGCAGATGCTGTATAAATCTCAATTTTCAAAAAATTCCATCTAAGACTGGTTTTGTGTCCAGGGTCACGTTTTATGTTTTTAATGTCTGTAATGTTATCAGTGATCTGTCTACTGTGCAACAAAATAAACAGTTGACATACGCAGTTCTGGATATTTTCAATGTTTTTCATTTGAACACAGCAGCGTGGAAAAAGCACATCCGTTTTGCTTGCTGCAACAAAGTGAGGTGAATGTTGAAATTGTGTGTGGGAGCTGGACCAACAGTTTTTTGTTTTTGTTTTTTTTTTTCCAGATTTTTTTTCTTCCAGTTTTTATTTTATTTTATTTTATATACTGCTTTTTAGTCTACCAAAAAATGTTTAAAGTCAACCTGGAATATTCCTTTAAGGTGTGTTTATTGCAGCATTTGAATCAGTAAAAGGCTGCTACATTTGTAAAATAAATAAATAAATAAAACTTAATTGGCATTTATGGCCACAAACAACTTCTACATACTAACTTAAATGGATTTTAGTAAAAACACATATTAAATGGACTGAATGTTTGAAATTTTATCAATCTTTTATGCCAATCAGATCCTCCATATAATGTAAACGTGGTCACTAAACCTTCAGTGAAGGAGAATGACTCTGTTGAACTGACCTGCTCTAGTAACAGCAACCCTCCTGCGAACAGCTACCAGTGGTTCAGCTCAAATGGAGCAACGTTAGCAAAGAGCCCCTTTTACAAACTGGAGAGAGTATCCCGACATACTGAGGCCATTTCCTGTACCGCCATTAACACAGAGGGAAAAAACAGTTCTGGTTTACAAAAACTTAATATACTGTGTAAGTATAAGTGAAAGGCCTCAGTTCAACCATTTAGATTGGTACCGTTAGTGAAAAGAAGATCATCATGATTTATGATAGCTAATACTGATTCTATCTATCTAGATCCTCCTGAGATTAAAAGTGAATCTTCTTGCCAGACTAAGACTTTGACTGTCTGTGACTGCATTGTGGACTCCAACCCCCCCAGTGAAGTCAAGTGGTTTGGTCCAGATTCCTTGGAAACCTTCTCCAGCACCAGCATTAAACAAACTGAGTCTTTTACCATATTCACCCTCCAGGGTTGGCTGGGTTTCCCTGAGACTGTCCAGTGCTTCGCCAATAACACTCTGGGAAATTCTTACATAACTTTAGAAGCTCCTCAAAATGGTGAGAATTCATATTCAGTCTTTTTTAAAACACTCTATCATTGTTTTATTGCAAAATAATTCATTGTAAATATGTGTTTGTTTCACAGGCATTATGATACACATTGCTGTTGCATCTGTTGCAGTTGTTTTAGTCTGCATTTTAGTGTATGTTGTGAGAAAACGCTGGCAACGATCTCGCTCTCTCGGTCACTCTCTCATAAGCTACACATCATAGTTTGACTCAAAAAAGTAAGTTACCTGATTGCCTTAAAATGTAGAGTTCATTGAAACTAAAAATGTATATACATGTACATGTGCTTGAGACTGCACATGCGTGCTAGCTGGATCAACCTAAAATATGCCTTTTAACACAATTTGAGTGTCATATAAAACATTCATGTGACAGTTCACGTCAGAACACGAGCAGTGTCTGATCACGGCCGAGTGTTCTCCGAGTCCGATGACTCCGATTACACAGGTATTACACACAATGTTAAACAGACCCGGACCCAAAGTAATAGATTCAGATCCGACCCGGACCCGGCTGTTCATTTCATCATAATATAATCATAATAAAATAAAATAAATAAAATATCTTATATAAACTGACATTAAAATGAATTTTAATGAATCACCAAGTACCACAATTTCAGGCAAAAAAATCCACTTACACTTTGCAAATTTTTATTTTAGGGTGAACTATCCTTTTCACACTATTTTGGCTTTATTTTAGTATTGTGAATGTAATGTGTATTATGACATACAGTACGTTCTATGTACTATATTGAATACTAATGTGTTACAACCACAGATAACCAAGATTTTATTCTTCTGTTACCAGGACCACATCACTGCAGATTGATGGTACTCACTTTGGTCACCCACTACTACAATGCCAGCGGTCATGTCCTTGATGAATTCCTCTTCAGAACCTGTGTGCTTTGATCAAAACAACGGGAAGTGTTAAAATATGTCTTACAGTATTAACAGTTATCGAACTCAAATAAATGTGCACTTATAAAGTAAATAAATTCATTTACAATTTGTCCAAGCTCCACAATGTCACAGTCATTCCCATTATGCCTGCATAGCACTTTGATGGAAACAACCATAAAAGAACTTGCTGAGGTACATCCACAAGTATTCTGTGCTTATCTTCTGTCGATCCAGAATATCAATAACATGGACAATACACAAACATGTTAAAACAACACTATAAATAAAAATAAATAAATCTTGATAGAGAAAGCCAAAATATCATTGCAAGTTTACATTTAAATTACCAAAACCATATTTAACAATCCAGAAAAGGCTTTTAAATGGCACAACACAGGAAATTAGAACAAAACAGCTAATTTTACACATTGTGACAATACTTATTGCAGGGCTGTTTATACAAGATATATGTCATCATTGCTATTCAGACCATTGATTTGATAACTGACAGTATATTCACGCAGCGTTGCGATGGGTTCTGGTGAGGCACTTCAATAACCTGGATATACTTCATTATAAGAGGAACCTTCACACATCAGCTACAGTAGCTATTAAAACTGATAAAAACACTCTGGAGACTGCAGGTGCCTTAACATTTACAATTAAAAGAAAATATTGCACCAATAAAATGTATAATGTGACTTTAATTACTTAAATTATCTCTGGGTCGGAGGACTAAAATTTACATTAATAAATGGAGAACAAACAAGTATTTCATTAAATGAATTGTTTACCCGAAAATGGAAATTTCTTGAACATTTACTCCCCCTCAGGCCATCCAAGATGCAGATGAGTTTGTGTGTTCATCAGAGCAGATGTGAAGAAATTTAGCATTACATAATTTGCTCACCATTTGATAAAAACACTGAAATAATCCAGAACACCAGTCCAGTAATTAATGCCGTGCAAGGTGAAAAGCTGTATGTTCGCAAGATGTTTTTTGTTTTTTTGTAAGACTGTCATTTTTGGGTGGACTATTCCTTTAATGTAAATTCATGTTATGTGGTTTTAGTTAGCTTAGTTGTGGAGGAAAATAAAACACAATATTAAACCAAAACCTCCTGGCATGTATTCTGCATCAAGCTTGTTAAAGACTTGCTATTAGGTTCAATTATATGCAATCTTCTATGCAATAATTCAATGTAATCCAATATTATATGGCAGTTTCAAGTGTTTCCTGGATACTCAATTCTGAACCAGAATGTTATGTAATTCCAAATTAACATTTCTGTTTCTAAATAAATTAACAGTTTCATTTTCTATTATTATATAAAACTCATCTTAACTAGCACAATCACACAGTACTATAATGGTCTTTAACGGTCAATTGTGACCTAAAGCTCTATCCTTACTAAAATGTATTAAAGTATTTTGTCTGTGCATTTATTGTGGCTTAACTCAAGATTGTGACTCAAGTGCCTGCAAGATTCTGAAAACAGATATTTTCTCCAGAAATTAAAGTGAAAGTTAATTATTGTCTCCAGTCAACTGAGGCAAATTCAGTTTCATGGTGAAATTCTGTGACTAAATCAGCACTTCCATAATATAAGAAGCACATAAAGCATGAGTCATAAATTCCTGAGCCTTCCTTGTAATTATTAAAACTAATAAAAGTAAAAAAAAAAAATCACTTATGGCACATATCTATGCAAACTAAACCTAAACCTAAATAAAAAGCTAATGTACTTTTAAAGTACATTTAGGGGTTTTGAACCTTTTAGTTTATTAACTTAGGGTACTGCCCAAGTGAAGGCTTTTTTCTGAGATTGTATGATAAAAAAGAAAAAAAAAACTTTGCAATCAATTAGCCAAGAACAATACATTTACTGTATATATATATATATATGTGTGTGTGTGTGTGTGTGTGTGTGTGTGTGTGTATATATATATATCCTTTTCTTCTTCTTAAACAGGAGATTGCTGACTCTAATTTTGTGCATTGTGTATTTCTTGGTTCCCCGGGGAAATCAGGAAATGGCCTTATATTAACTTGGGTGTTCTGCAAATATGGTGCACTGTAAATGACTCTTGACTCTTTTTACTCGAGTGCATATACTCAGGTAACACAGTACGCAGTATGCAGTATGGGATTGGCTGATAAACGTTCAGATGCAAAACAGGAAACCATCAAAGACATTAAAGTCTGCACTGGTCATTTGGTGCTTTATCAGTGTATTGTTAGAGGAAGGGGTTTAGTGTTACTTGAGGATACTGTATGCACTAGAGGAAAATGTCAAAATAGTATTTAGCAGTGTACAATATATGCAGATAATTTAAATATTAAATAGATATTCAATCATAAATAACTGAATTAAAAGAATAAAAAAAAACTCTAAATACATTTTAGTTAAAATGCTAAATCTTGGTATGTATTTGATGCTATAAGGCATCGTGCCCATTCAAACAGAGCAGACATTATGGAAAGCCAAAAGGGCCAAAAACAGGTGAATTTGAACCCGTCAACAAACACGTTACATATGTGTATTTCACACGTTTAAATAAATGTTGTTTGCGTGTGAAAAATCAGCTTAACATTTTAAATGCACGTGAAATATGCGTTAAAAACCGTGCAGGTTTAAGATACAGACCTTTGTTGTCAAAATCCGTCATTGGAAAACAAAATTAGCTTTTATTGGAGAATGTGACTAGTACGCAGGCACCTTACCTTCTTCAATGTCAGCCACGCTGCACTGATGCAATGCTTTAATTCAAACTAAACTGTAAATATACCTAGAAAGTGTATTCTTGTGGGACGGCTCACACAAAAGAGCGTACTCTGCCTGTGTACAGCTCAGATTCTCCAAAATGGCTCTACGCTGGTGTGGAGTGTTTTATGGCAAAATATTCACTTTGGGGTGGACTATTCCTATAAATATATATTTTTTTTAAAGGGGGGTGAAATGCTATTTCATGCATACTGAGTTTTTTACACTGTTAAAGAGTTGGATTCCCATGCTAAACATGGACAAAGTTTCAAAAATTAAGTTGTACGTTTGAAGGAGTATTTTTGGAACAAAAATCTTCAATCTTCAGGATTGTCACAAGTTTCGGAAAGTTTTTTTTCGAGTATGGCTCTGTGTGACGTTAGATGGAGCGGAATTTACTTATATGGGTCCTAAGGGCACTTCTGCCGGAAGAGCGCGCACTCCCGTATAGCAGAGCACTGAGAGTACAACAGACTTCACTGATCAGAGCGAGAGCGTCGTGAAATGTCACAAAAGGAGTGTGTTTTTGGTTGCCAGGGCAAGACAACCCTGCACAGATTACCAAAAAAAAAAAAAAAACAGCATTAAGGGACCAGTGGATGGAGTTTATTTTTACAGAGCATCAACGGAGTTGTGCAAGTGTTTGTGTTTGTTCCCTGCATTTCGAAGATGCTTGTTTTACAAACAAGGCCCAGTTTGACGCCAGATTCGCACATCATTTATTTCTTAAGGATAATGCAGTCCCAGTGAAAAAGGGTCACGATTGTGTTTTGGAACCGCATGCGGTGAGTAAAACTGCTTCAAATATCTCTGTGTTGTTAACTTAGCTATCGGCGCGTAAGCACATCAAGTAAACAACATGCGATGTTGTCATCAAACTGCACTTTCCACATGTACACCTTAAAAAAAAAAAAAGACAACATAAAGTGGAACTTAGTCATTTTCCAAAACCACTAAGCAAATATATACAGTTTCAGTACATACCACAAAGAGACGTCGTTGCTGATGCTGCTCTTGTTAAATTTCAGCCTCTGGATTATAAATATACGCTGAATCTGACTGTTAGCCATGGTTTGTTTTGGATGTTTTTTTCCTCACGGTAATGTCACAGCTTCCAAATGCTCTCAACGCAAAAGCCTACTCGCGCTCGTGATTCTTTAGCTCTGCCCACACATCACGCCTCCAGCCGGTCGTGTTTTTCCGGGAAAGATCGGTACAGACTATCTTTCTCTTATGAATACAATAAAACTAAAGACTTTTTGGAGTTATGAAGGATGCAGTACTAATCTATAGGTACTCAAGATTAACAGGATATTGAGTGAAAACGAGCATTTCACCAACCCCCCCCCCCCTTTAAAGTATTAAAATGATAGGAAATAAGACTTGTACTGCTAAACTGCTGAATGACCTATACCAAGAAGGTAGCTGAACAAACTCAGGGTTACAGGAGTAGTTTTAATTTGACAAAACCAAACCAATGCAATCAGGCAGCTCATGAACTTTCTCTGTCAACTTTGACCTTTGAAAGCTATTAACCAAACCCCTGAAGCAACTTGGTGTTATTGGCAGCAGATCAAAAGAAAATATAATTCAAACCCCTGCAACAGCTCAGTGTTGGCTTTGTTTCAAACTTAACCAGAAGTTTACTCAAATGAGAGTGCTATTTATGCTCACTCATTTTTTTTTTTCAGTTCCCCACTTACTTTTCCTTCCTCAAGCACTGACAGATCAAAGACAAAGTTGAGATCCAAGCTTGTGATCATACATTCATATAAATCATTTGCATGCTGAACTGTACATTAGGTCAGTTTGTTAACATAGTAATTACTAATTTAAATCAGAATGCATGTCACTGAAAGCTCACATGTACAACAGACCTACAGTACAACAGACCTTCTACACACAAAACCAGGCTCATGTTGTTTTAGAGCTGTGAATGATTAAAGTAAAGTACAGTATGTGCAATATTGTTCTTATGACTTTATAGGGCAGGGGTGTCAAACTCAGTTCCTGGAGGGCCACTGTCCCGAAGAGCTTGATAAGCTGGATCAGGTGTGTTGGAGCTGGTCCAAAATTGTATTTTAAAAAGGGATCATATGATATGATTAAAAAAATATATATATCTCTTTGGAGTGTTACAAGCTCTTGGTGCATAAAGAAGATATGTAAAGCTGCAAAGACTAAAGTCTCAAATGCAAAGAGATATTCTTTATAAAAGTTAAGACATCCACACCCTCCTAAAATGCTTGTTTAATCACACCCCCACATGTCTATGTCACTGTGTGGGAAGATTTGCATAACACCACACACATTTTCTCACAAAGAAGGCATAACTTTTATTCTTGCTGTAGTATTGTTGTTGCGGCTGCCACCATGTTGCGGAGATGCTGCGTGTTTCATTGTGAAAGCGAAACTGCTTTTTTTGGCCTTCCAAAAGAGGTAGATATCCGATTTGTCATGCCTAGAGCTGATCTGTGCTAGCTGCTGAGGAAATACATCAACTTTGCACTGTGGATCGCCGAATCGGCTTTCACCATGGACGAAGCAGAGTCCAGTCTGGGATGGTCACATGTAGTTGCCGCAAGCCTGCCGGCCATGCCTTTCTATAGCCCACCGGCCATTCCTCACTCAAGCCTGCAGTGTGTGATGCTGTGTGACACATTCTATGGAGGACTGTTTCCTGACCCTGCAGAATAGCCTACAATGGGTCTGTGCTTGAAGGCTGTTTTATAAAGTGGGGCAGTTCCAACTTTGCAAGGACAGTCTGGCACTTCTGACTCACAGACTGTAAGTAAATTTATATTTTTAAATAATTTGCCACTGATGATTCAAACATGAATTTTTAGCAATGTGCAGAAGTCAGTATAGTCATATATATATATATATATATATTTACTTGATACCCATATCTGGTATTATTATTTTGCATAGTTAATAGATTTCACTAACATTTGACTACTTAATATCCTGGGTATATTTGCAAAATACTTTGGGGGGGGGGGGGTGAAATGCTCGTTTTCACTCAATATCCTGTCAATCTTGAGTACCTATAGAGTAGTACTGCATCCTTCATAACTCTTAAGAAAGTCTCTACTCTAAAAAGTCAGAACTCTAAAAAGTCTTTGGTTTTATTATACAGTATTCATAAGAGAAAGATAGTCTGTACCGATTTTTCCCGGAAAAACACGACCGGCTGAAGGTGTGACGTGCGGGCGGAGCTAAAGAATCACGAGCGCCAGTAGGCTTTTGCATTGAAAGCGTTTGGAAGCTGTGACATTACCGTGAGGAAAAAAACATCATCCAAAACAAACCATGGCTTACAGTCAGATTCAGCTGTTTATTTATGATCCAGAATCAGATCCAGAGGCTGAAACTGAACGAGAGCAGCAGCAGCAACGACTCGCTCCGGGCGGGGCTCGAACCCAGGTCTCGGTATGGGAGGCAGACGCACTAACAAAGAGGCAGAGATATTTGAAGCAGTTTTACTCACCGCCTGCGGTTCCAACATACGCTCGTGATCCTTTTTTGTTGGGATTGCATCATCCTTAAGAAATAAACGATACGCAAATCCATCGTCAAACTGGACCTTGTTTGTAAAACAAGCATCGTCGAAATGCAGGGAACAAACAAAAACACTTGCACAACTCCGTTGATGCTCTGTAAAAATAAACTCCATCCACTGGTCCCTTAATGCTGTTTTTTTTTTTTTTTTTTTGGTAATCTGTGCAGGGTTGTCTTGCCCTGGCAACCAAAAATACACTTCTTTTGTGACATTTCGCGACGCTCTCGCTCTGATCAGTGAAGTCTGTTGTGTTCTCAGTGCTCTGCTATACGGGAGCGCGCGCTCTTCCGGCAGACGTGCCTTCAGGACCCATATAAGGAAATTCCGCTCCATCTAACGTCACACAGAGCCATACTCGAAAAAAACTTTCCGAAACTTGTGACAAACCGGAAACGTACAACGTACAACTTAATTTTTGAAACTTTGTCCATGTTTAGCATGGGAATCCAACTCTTTAACAGTGTAAAAAACTCAGTATGCATGAAATAGCATTTCACCCCCCTTTAAGGAAATAAAGTCAGCTCTTTTTCCTTTACTGTGGAAAGAAATCACATTTAGCCTAGTGTTAACCATCACTATTTCCAAATACATCAAAAGCAGAAGATACTTACAAGAGAACATTCTCATATAACACCCTGCAGTAGCAAAATCTCCCTAAACTAACCTTTTGTCACATTTCATACTAGTATGAAAATAAATGGGAGCCATCTAGTGACCGATTGTAAAAAAAAAAATTCAAATCCATTTAAAAAAGGCCTATTCATTATTTGAATCATTTTTCAATCAATAAAAAACAGTAAAGGGGAAAGCACAACAAAAATATAAACATATATATTTTTGTAATCAAATTATAATGAAGGTAATATTTTTGTATAAAGATTTTAATAATAATGAAAGCATTACTTTTATTAAAAATAACCTCAACCTCTTCATGTAACCTAATGAGACATGAGACTAATTCAATTCTCAAATTAAACTTAAAAAAAAAAAATTCCAATGGTTGTTAACATAATTTTTGGTAGTTCTTATCATGTTTGTACTGTATGTTCAAGGGTGCTTTTATCTAATATGTTTTCTTTTAATCAGTTATTTGATGCTATAAAAACGGGGGAGTGATGTCATGATTGTGATCTTGCAATTGGGTCTGCAGAAGTTTGACACTGCGGCTCCACCTCACAATCACTACTGTGCGGACAAATGTGATTAGTCATATTGAGACCCTGTCCCAAATTGCACACTTCATGTGTAATTGCGGTCTTGAGGACATAATGGTCGCTGTTTGTGTGTATCTGTAAAGTCTATGAGACCGTAGGGTGTCCCCTTCCTCATTTAAGCTTTTCGCATTCATTTAATTAATTTTCGCAGCCAACTTCTACCTTCTAGTCAAAGTAGCAATATGTCACGAAAGTGTGGACTCAGAGGAAGACTGCAAAGGATTAGGGTGCAATTTGGGACAGGGCCTGAGAATGTTTTGGCTTCACTTTTATAGTGGAAGAAATATATTGCACTTGCGCCCATCTGTTCTGAATATGAGGTGCATTCAGGTGCATTGTTGGCACGCTGCTAGGCAACTGAAAATTATTGTGCCACTAACCAACTAAAGCCTGGCTTAAGTCAATTGTGCAGTGTTATTATTATTATTTTTTTATTTTTACTTAGGCGCATTAGTAATATGGCCTATAGGCGGGTGCACAACATTCCTACACTCTGCTTAATACACACACAGGGACGTGCAGCATCACACAAACGTTCAAAATATTAAACATTAAAGGATTACAATGTAAGAGGTTATTATTGAGCCCTGTAGATGGTCTGCTCGTGCACTTTCTCCTTTGCTCTTGCAAATTTCACCATGTAAATAGCGAATCCGCCATAGTGCAAGGGCAAAAGGCTTTTAAAGGGAGATGAGACTCTTATTGGATTATTGCACATTATGCTCATCCAATTAGCAGCTACACTCAGGAAATTAAGAAAAAAGAAAAAGCGAGAGAGCAGGTGCTGGTAACACAGGAATGGTGCTCTGGCTGTTGTTAAAGAACTGACTTAAAGAAGGAAATGCAAAAAAAAAAAAAAAAAAAAAAAAAAAAAATATATATATATATATATATATATATATATATATATATATATATATATATATATATATATTTATTATATATATAATAATAATAATAATAATAATAATAATAATAATAATAATAATAATAACATCATAAACAACATCTCACGAATATGACCGCATTTAGAATAGCTTTACTGTTTCATGTAACACAGGCATATCATCACATCATAGATCTGCCCTTTTTTAAGCATTAACCTTGGCCAACACACACAATTTGCATAGAAAATAATAAATAATAAACTGATTAGACAAGTCTTGCAGGTGAGATTTTCATCGTTTCTAAATATGTACGGCACAGGAAGTGAGACGGAAACAGATGTGAGAAAGTCTGTTTCTGACACGTGAACAGATTCATGTTCTAATATTAACAACAAAACTGTAGGAAGCCCCTGATTAGTAGCTCCGAGGTAGGTCACACGAGACCAAGCAAAATGATTTAGCATTTATTTCAAACGTTTTCAGTGATCATACCCACCCAAAATGGCAAAACTGGACTGACAATATTTTATACGTATATCAATTTTGCAAAATATCATGTTTTCATGTGTCATTAGCTTATCTGGGGAAACATTCTTCACATTAAATTATCTGTTTTGTTGCTTGCATCGAATGTAACTTGTAAAATGTCATGAATAAGGACAGACAAGTTAGTATTAATCTTAATCTTAACTTCAGATAAGTGTGTATTAAGTGACATTGTATCTAATAAGGCATTTGATTCTCATTTGATTCGTTGCTCATGTAAAAGATCATTGTTTTTAAAATTTCAATTTCATATTTGCTGCTGTCTTTGCTATTTACTCAGGTAACACGTTTACTCTTATTTTCAGCCTTGTGTTTCTATTTTTTATTATTTTTGATAATTACATTATTTTAAATTTATTAATTTAATTATTAATTATTTTCTTATTCAGCTAAAAACCACTAGTTAAAAATGTATACATGAGGCTAAAATCCATACATTTTCCCCTGTATTTCTCAAAATATTCTCTGCAATATTTTATGATGTTTTAGTGATGTTTTAGCTATTTTTGAAATAAAAATACTATTCTGATGGGTATAATTTTGTAGGTTTAATACATTTTATTTATTTATTTATTTTTATCTGTTATATGTTAAGCATCATGATATTGTTTGAATTTACAAAAATAATTTCACTGAAACTATTATGCTGAAAATTTACTTTCTAATAAAAAAAATCCAGTATTTTCAGTAGTGGTTTCACATCTTTGGAGGCCAGTAATTGCCAAGCAGTCTCAATTATTTTTAAAGACAAAACAAATCAAATTCTAAACAATTTTCATTTGTTTCCATAAGTGCATTCAAAGTGAAAATGTGTCATGTGTCAGCATTCATGCATTGAACAATGTTGTGTGCCAGTTGTGACTAAATGTGCAGTTTCATTATCATTATTAATATGAGCTTGCATGATTGCTGAAACTTGGCTCGAGAAGATTAAATAACTTAAAATATATTTTGGATGTTTCCTCATCAGTAGAATACATTTGTGTTCTTTGTCACAGGAAAGGCTCACACTCAAAACTGGGTAAAGCAGGGGCCAGGTGAAGTGTACAGCACACCCGGTGAAAACATCACCAAACACTGCCAGACTCATGGAGACTTTCAGCAGGCCAAATGTTTAGTACACTGGTACATCAAGAACAGATGTGGGACATACACAGACACAGCATTGGTGATCAGTTGTGAGATGTTAATATGTACTATTATATTATAAACATTATGATTATCATTATAATAAAAATGATAAAAGCCACTCACCACATGGGGGAGCTGCTGACCTTTGGCCACAGCTGTTGCATCTCCAGGGCCTTGAGAGATAAGCCTTGAGAGAGAGAGAGAGAGAGAGAGAGAGAGAGAGAGAGGTTTAAGTCATATGACAAGGGAGGAGGGGTGTGCTAACTATCAAAACATTTTCTCATTCGACTAAAATGAGCTTTCGAAAACATTGCCGAGAACTTTTTACCTGACGCTTTTATCGCCTCACGACACCTTCAATGCTTGAGAGAAAGAGTCTTTAAAGTACTTGACAAAATGATTGAATCTTGTGATGAATCACATGTAGAAAGTAAAGGTCAAAACCATCTGGACAGTAATGGACCCTCTGGGAAGTTGAAGGGAGTACAGTGCAGCGTCTGTCGGTCCGTCGCACCTGTGATCTCACCTGAGTCCGCCTGCGCGAGCATGTCGCTTCCAGGCGTGATGGACGCAGAGGGGCGAGTGGACGAATCCAGGCTCAGGATGCATATTTTTAAAAACGGTAATACTCACAGAGCCGGTATCATGGCATAATCTGGCCATTGGAAATGAATGACTATTAAACATGACCACCAGCCTCATGATTTGATAGTACTATTTCATCTAATCTAACATGTACGTTTGAATCACAATGTATAAATTCTGAAAAAAAAAAAAAATATATATATATATATATATATATATATATATATATATATATAATTATTATTATTATTGATAAACGTATAAATTCTAAAAAATATATATATATATGCAAATTTTGTTAAATGGCTTAAATCTACAAATTAAATATGTCTTAATGAAAATGTAAAAATGCAGAAGGGCTTGTGTGAGTGTTATGTTTAGAGGTAGAAAAAAAATAAAAATATGATACAATACAATAACTAGGTCAAAATAAAAACAACAGATTTCCATGAAAGTCTTTACTATTGTAAACAAACAAATGTGTGCATTTTCTGATACTGTTATCTCTAGCAATCAAGTTCAATTGCATATTATTGTATTCAAAAGGAAGTAATTAACATATATAACAGCTGGATGACTGGCTTGCTCTTGTCAAGTGACAGTCAAGTGATTTGCTTTCCTACACACAGATGAAGAATGGCTTTTTAGTGGGGATCTCGCGAGACCAGTCGGAACGTGACGATATCCTCGCAAAACAATTTGCAGTTTACATTAGAGCTGCACAATTAATCGTGCAAAGATTGCAATCTCAATTCAAACACACACAATCTTATTCCTGAAAGACAAAGATTCAACTGTCTATTACAACTATTTCAGATCGTGAGTGTCAGTGGAGCGTGAGAAGCAAGTTTTGTCGCCAGCCTTGAACTGAATTGAGACACTTACTCCCTCATTTATTTATTTTATTTTTTTTTTTTACATTTTGTTCCGTGATCTCCACTTATATAGATATATAGCTTAATAGAAGTTTAATTTCATAAAGCACAAGTTGATTTTAAAATGCTCCTACATTTTTGCATTTTGTTTATCATTTGAATAAAATAATTCAACTAATAATCAAATAATTCATCATTGAGGATTTCTTAAAAAAAAAAAAAAAAAAAAAAAAATCTTGTCTTGTCTTGTTCTCATGAATCCAGTCTCGTGTCTCGTCTCGTGGGATAAGTGTCTCTCGTCATACCCCTACTTTTTAGTAATCATGAGAGCTATAGAATCTGCTGTGTAGAATGATATGGTCCCTGCTAACAGGATTAGTCATACTTTAGATGTGACAACAGACAGTAGGGTTGCTAGCTGAATTCAGTGCTCTTATAGAGTTAAACAAGTCTACTGTACAGTAGGCCTAAAATGTACGATAAAGAAACAAACTCATGTATAGGTGGCCTCAGGATGTACAGTAGGTTAGTTTGTTTCTTTATCGGTACAGAGAAATTTAGCATTACATCAGTTGCTCACTAATGGATCCTCTAATGGGTGCCGTCAGAATGAGAGGCCAAACAGCAGTGCTTGATCTTTGTATGTTTCTCTCCTGATTCAGACAAGATGACGTTTTTACTAGAGATTTCAGAAAGAGGGCTTGTATTTTGGCTGGAAGCAATGATTTGAAGATAAAAACATCTTAATGATGGATTTGTTTCTTAAAAACATGAAGATTTTCACTTCATGTTATGTTAATTGATGGACAGGAGTCGTGTGGGTTACTTGTGATGATCCTGACGGCACCCATTCACTGCTTTCACTGTATTCATTTATGAGCAAGTGATGGAATGCTAAATTTCTCCAAGTCTGTTCTGATAAAGAAACAAACTTTTCTACATCTTGGATGGGTTGGGCTTGAGTCATTTAAAATTTTCGTGTTTTTTTTTTGTTTTTTTATGAATATAATTTCAATGGTAAAATATTTGGCTATTTCAATTAATCAGCTTATTTCATTTTGAGTAAGTGATGTGATTTGTCTTGATGGCCTTGTAGTAATCTATTCAGTAAAGTAACTCAGATCTGCACCTATTAACATTCATGAGATCTAGTCACATTTAAAACTTAATATTCACACTCTAATCTTACAACAAAAGCAAGTGGCACAAGAGTGTGATGCAAATGTGACCACATCACCAATTTTTTTTAATGCATACAACATGATTAAAAAAGTCGGACCAGCTTTCCAACAGGCAGGCCTTCAGCAAACGTGCTTCAGTATATCTTCTGCTGTGTGTGTGAAGGCCTCTCATTTACAAAACACATTCCTCTTATTCGATGACATCAGAATTTCCTGAACATATTACATAAACAGCTCTGTAAGAAGGATAAAGCTGATCTAGAAGGGGATTAGAAGTTATTTTGCTCTGTGTGTGGACCCTCAAACTCTCTCTTGGCCGACTGTGCCAGCTCATTGTGTAATGCTGAATTGCTAATGCGATGCGGATGCTGAAGTTAACCGTGTAACCCATATCTTTAAAGTGATGCAATTAAAAGTTGGTATCTTAAAAGTGATGATGCACTGTTTGTTTAGTCAGTACTTTTGTTTGAACTGTGTATTCGTTTAATACTAATCTATTGGCTTTCCAATCAGTTGCATTTATGAACATTGACAATATCAGCTGACAATTATTTTTAAGCAAGTTATCCGTTTGCAACTTTAAATGGATATGCGATTGAGGGAGTAAAAAAAAAAAATATATATATATATATATATATATATAGACTTCATTTTAAATGGATATGCAATTGAGGGAGTTAAATATATATATATATATATATATATATATATATATATATATATATATATATATATATATATATATATATATATATATATATATATATATATATATATGTATAATAAAATAATATATATAGTATAATTTATTTTAATTTCTGTAAAATTAAGTCTGTAAAAAAATCTGCTCTCAAAAATAGTCTGTATACTCGCCAATTCAAAGGAACTGTAATCAATAATTTTCACATGTCCGAGGTTCTCAGGAGAAGTTGTCAGAATTAGGTAAACTTCTATAGTAGTTAGTGAAAACTACATCAAATATAATTGCGTTTGCATTTGTTCCAATAGCAAAAGGAAGAAAAAATCCACAAAACTGTGTCTCTGTCTTATGTTGGTCAGAAATGAGAACGATGTCAAACTTACAGTCACTCCCTCAGCCAATGTGCAGCAGTGTTAACCAGTTTTCTGTAAGCTATAAAGTTTAGTTATAAAATAAAAAACTAGGTTTATGATGTTTATTATAACTGTAACGTGTCATCACAGTCTGTGAAAAGGGTCCATGGTGAAACAGCGCATTTCCCAAGACATAGTTCACAGTATATCATCTTCAGCTGAAGTTGATTTGTGTCCTGTTTGTGTGATTCAGGTGGCGTGGCGCCCGATGAACGTGGTCTGGTTTGGCGTTTTCTGTTTGGCATGTACCCCTGCAGCTCTACGGCTCTGGAGCGCCCCCTGCTGCTGGAGCAGATGGCGGTGCGCTATCAGGTCATGAAGAGGAAGTGGCAACAGCTGCTTCCTGGAGCCGTTCATCTGCGTCTTAATGGCACTGATGGTAAATTATATTTTCGAGCAGAACAAACACTTTTAATATGATATAGTTTGCCCTTATCAACTCGATATAATTCGATGTTGATAGTGAAAACCTCTGGTATATACATAACTGACATAACTGATGATGAACTAATAATACATCAAATCCTTTGTTCTCTCTGTTTCTTCCTGTTTTTCCTTTTTTTTCAGCTGAACTGCTGACAGCAGTGAAGTATTTTGAGCAGAGGCAGGACAGAGAGCAGAATAACCAGCAGTTTGAGTCTGAAGAGGCTGGAGAGAAGATGTCCTTCTTGCAACTGCAGGCTCAGGTAAAAGTCCCTGCTTAAAATGATAGTTCAGCCAAAAATGCAAATTCTGTCATCATTTACTCCCCCTCGTGTTGTTCCAAACCAAATCTGTCTTCTGTGCAACACCAAAGAAGATATTGAAGAATGTTGGTAACCAAACAGTTTTGTTTTCCATTGACTTCCATAGTATGAACCAAAAAAAAAAAATACTATAAAAGTCAATGAGGACCAAAAATGTTTGGCAGAATATCTTGTTATGTGTTCCACTGAAGAAAGAAACACATACAGTTATGAAATTACATGACGTTGGTTAGAGGAACTAAAAAATAAAAGGACTTTTGATTACTTTGGATTTTTTTTACAAAGAGTTATTACAAAGAGAAAAATTCACAATAAGACCAAGAAAGCATAATAAGAAGTTGGATCCATGTTGATTTCATGCTGACTTTAATTTGCAGGTGTTATTTAAACGGGTAACCTTTGACCTGGAAGAGCTTCAGGAGGCCGTACGCATCATTGACAAAGATGTTCCCCGAACAGACCGAGATCTTCCATACTTCCGGTGAGAACTTGTTTCATTTGTGCAGTTTAATAAAGAAAATCCTAGTCATGGAAATAGTGGAAAAGCACTTATGATCACAATCCTTTTAGAACTTCAAAAAAAAAAATCTATTTTTTAAAGTTGTATATTGACAAATGGTAAAAGGCAAGATGGTGACAAAAATATATTTTGTTGGTTCTTTTTGTTAACATATTGTTATGACTTTTTATCAGGCTCATTATCCACCCTGCAGTCCTCATTCATGACTGTTTGATTTATTTCCTTTCAGGAAAGATTTCCTTGTTCCTTGTTCAGATTTCCGTGTTTAATTATTAATCTCTATGGCTACATAAATCATTTCTATAGTTATCTACAACCCATTTTGTTTTCTTTCAAATTTTATTTTGTCAAAAAGCAGAGATCCTCAGTATTCTTCATTTCTGCTGAAGAAAGTAGACAGTCAATTGGTTCTCATGTTTGTTTAAACAAACCACAGTTGCCTCATTTTTTGCATCAGTAATGTGAGTTGCCAGCTCAAAGTAAACATGTCATTGCCACACCAATTTATCAGTCAACCTTGGAGCTCGACGTAAATAACACGCAGGAGTCTGTCTCATCATTTTACTGTGGTTAAACAGTAACTCGATTTGAGTACGGTCAGCTCGGCTCGCTTTGAAAGTATACTTCAGTGTCCAAGTACATAGAGAATCCACAGAAAGAGCAGAAAAGTATAATTATATAAACTGCAATTATAGGCATGCAGAATACAGAATACATATGCATAAAACAGAAAGACGTTTAAAAGTGTAAATGATGTTGTAGAAGGAATATGGTATAAAAAAAACTTAAAAAAAACTAATGATAATCATATAAACTAATATAACATTAGCCTGTTTTGCTGCAGCAACATCAAACACAAACTTTCTACATACCAGTCATATTTTTCCTGATAACAATAGACTCAATTTTAAAATACCAGCAGACATAAAATGATAAAGATTAATTTAATTTAGTTGTAGTGTTTTAACAGAGTAAAAGCAGATTTGATTCAGAAATCAGTCCTTTGAAGAATACAGTATTGCCTGGAGAAAGACTTTGTAATCATTGTGTTTCCTCACAGGAATGAAGGTTTGGGTAACCTGCTTGTCTTGAGAGATATCCTAATCACATATGCTGCTTTTCACCCAGGTATGTGGTTGTAAATACACTTTTTGGTCTATATATATACACACACACACACATATATATATATTCATATTTTAATTGAGCAAAGAGACATTTTACAATTAACAATAAAGATAAATGCTGTTATTGATTATTATGATATTGTTATTGTAAACATTATTGATGATAATAATAAGAAATGTTTCTTGAGCAGCATATTAGAATGATTTCTGAAGGATCAAATGACGCTGAAGACTAAAGTAATGGCTGCTGAAAATTATGCTTTACCATCCCAAGAATAAATTAAAATGTACAATATAGAATTTTTTTTTTTTTAATTATAATATTTTTTTACTAATATTGATGTTTAATGTATTTTTTGTTTAACAAATAAAGGCAGACATATTATAAAATCTTGCTGACCCCTAACTTTTTAACTGTATTGTTTATTTGAACTCTTTTATTTTAAAGTTTATGATCTGATTTTTGGGCGACATCTAGTGGTTAAACTCTGTGTTTGCAAATACTCAGGCCTAAAATGAAAGTTACCCCAATGTCAAAACCCATAAAAGCTTTGTTCGCTTTCAGAACACAATTTAATATATTTTGGATGAAAACCAGGAAGATTGTGACATCTCATAGACTCATAGACTGCCAAATAAAATACACTGTCAAAATTTCATTTTGGTGTGGAGTAACCTTTTAATCATCAGATTGTTTCTCTGGTCTCTGCAGAAGTAAGTTACGCCCAGGGTATGAATGATCTGTGCAGTCGCTTTCTGGAGGTGCTGCACTCAGAAGTGGACACTTACTGGAGCTTCTCCTGCTACATGGAGAAGTTTTCTAAAGACTTCTGTGCTGATGGACTGTATCGCAAAATGGGTGAGTTTCCTTTGCGTTTCCAAACCATTTAGATCTGTTATTAGCAGTAATAATTGTACAATTTCTAACTGGATCTATTAGTAACGATGGCCAAATGCTGTGTCTGTTGTGGTGTTTATCAGAGTTGGAAGCTGCTTTACTAAAAGAGCTTGATCCTCAACTATACTCCCATCTGGTCACAGACAACATGGAAAAAATCACTTTTTGTCACAGGTGGGTTTCATTTTTCTTTTTCTTTTCTCTTCTCTTCTCTTTCTGTCACTTGATAAGTCTTTCTCTTGTCTTCCATTCAGGTGGCTTCTGTTGGGTTTCCAGCGGGAGTTTGAGCACAGCGATGCTCTGCGTCTGTTCGAGATTTTCAGCTGTGATCATCTGGAGCTCATCTCGCAGCAGGTGGATCGGGCTCGATATCAGGAGAGACTGGCACGCAAATACAGCCTGGGTAAAAGTTCTTTCATATAGCTTTTTAAGAAACCTGAAGGTTTAATGCCTTTCAAACGCTGTTTATCAAGCCCAAATGGTGAAACATAAAGACTAATATATTTGAAATGATTTTGATTTATGACTGTGATCTCCAGAGGATGAACCTGTGAAGGAGCTCCAAGCCGTAAACAGAGACTTCACCTTTGAACTCTTCATGTGTGCCACCATCTTACTGGAGAACCGAGAAGCTTTACTCAGCTGCAGGAACGATGCTCAGCTCATACAGTTTACCAGCAGGTGTGTGTGTGTTTGTGTGTGTGTGTTTGTGTGTGTGTGTGTGTGTGTGTGTGTGTGTTTGTGTGTGTGGTGGAGAATAGTTAGTAGATTGGGATGGTTCATTGTAATGTAAAAACTTGAGCCATAATAATTTCAGTACTTGAAATAAACATGGACTGAAATAAAATATTGAAAATTATTGCTGGTTGCTAAGGCAATATTTCTTATTTTGTTACATGCAAAAACTTAAAAACTTTAAGTTTTTCTAAATAATAAAAAATAAAATAAATAAAAATGACAAATGCAACAAAATTACTAAAACATCAAGAATTAAAATGAAAACAGAAAATATACAAATGAATTCTAAAGTCTCATGGTTGTGGTTTAGAATTTATTCCCAGACCTTATATTTGTTGTTGTCTTGATATTTTATACCGTTTGTAGTAGTATGGACAAAGCATTATTTTTTTTTATTTTTTTGTGAAACTGCACTTAACAGTCTTAATTGCAGACAAAATATCCAACCAAGTGTTAAAATGTTAAAATACAATTTTTTTATATATATATATATTTTTATATATATATATATATATATATATATATAATGCAATGCCTTAAATGTCTAAATAATGCAAATTGGTTTGGGGCTACTATATAATACACTGTTTTCATTCATGGAGTACAATCATCTAATCATGCTGTCCATGGTCAGTCTGCAGGGCAAGATGGACCTGAACAGCACCCTGAAAAAAACTGAGGAACATTTTTACAACTACTGCAAACGCTCAGCCTGGGACTATCTGAGAGGCCGCTGTCGCATGCGCAAGAGCAAAGAGGACCACTTTTTATATCAACTACGTAACCTTTTCTCCTGAGACCAAAAGGCCTTAAGTGGAATTTTCAAGAAAAGAGTTTTGTTGACAGAAACTCCTGGAAAAAAATGTGATTTTATGTCCCAGTGGGACTTTCATTTTATTCTAAAGAATGATGCTGTTTTTAACCAGGGTTTTGTGGGAACCAGATGGACTTCTTCCATACAGTTCCTACAGTATTTGATCTTAATTTCCCAGGCTTTTATTATGGTGCCAGAATTTATGTGAGAACAGCTCAAAATACTAATTTATTCACTCTAAGATCATCACATAAGTATTGTATATCACTTTTACCCTGATCATGCTTGAACAGATATTTAATAGTACTGAAGACTTGATTAAAGCAATATTTCACCCAAAATGGAAACTTGCTGAAAATGTACTCACCCTCAGGCCATCTGAGTTTTAGATGAGTTTGTTTCTTCATCAGAACAGATGTGGAGGAATTTAGCATCACATCACTTGTTCAGCAATGGATGCTCTGGAGTGAATGGGTGCCGTGAGAATGAGAGTCCAAACAGCTGATAAATACATCACAATAATCCACAAGTAATCCACACTACATGTAAAGTGAAAAAAATACCTGTTTATAAGAAACAAAGCCTTCTTTGATGCATTTTAACTTTAAATCATTAGAAAGTGATACTAAATTTCTTAAAATCTGTTCCCACAAAGAAACTAACATTTTGGATGGTCTGAGGATGGGTACATTTTCAGCAAATATTCATCATTAGGTGAACTATTCCTTTAAGCCTACTGACTGCGGAGATGCATTGCATGTTAAGGTGCAGCGTGTAATGTCAAAATTCACTTTGTTTAAACAGGATTTTTACAGCTGTATGAAACAGAAAGAAGAAATCCCTATTGGTGATCTAAGCAAGATCTGACTTGAGTATAATCCAGTCTCAGAAACATCCTGTGTCTGCATAGTAATCACATTAGAGCACAATATAATTGAAACATAGTCTCAGTTCTGAGAAGCTCTGGAAGACCCTCAGTGGTGTTGTCTTACTAATTGAACCGTGCTTAAGTATGTACTGATCACTAATAGTACTCCGAGACCACACTGCATTATTTATTATGAAAGAGGCATATGAGTAGGGAATATTGCACATTTGGTTATTATTTGTCAGAAGCTGACATGATTAGTGAGGGAATGCAGTTGAAGTTGTTTTCTAGGAATATGAAATCACTTACCAACACAGTTTTGGGGAATGGGTACTGTAATTTTGATGCTGTTCACTGAAATTTTGCACATGTTCATTGTGTTTTAATTAATGTAGCAATAATGAAAAGACACTGTGCAATGTCAACCTGAATTAATGAATTTATCTGCACATTTTAAATGAGTTGTTCATGTCATTGATGAACTCTCTCTCTCTCTGTGTGTGTGTGTTTGTGTGTGTGTTTGTGTGTGTGAGAGAGAGAGAGAAACTGAGAGTTTTATTTTAAGAGTACTGTGACATTTAAACTTGTCAGTTTCTAGTGAGTCACTTCATAAAGAATAGACTCATGCATGCTAGCCTAATCTACTGCTATAGAGACTGCTATATTAAATGTTTTGTGAAATAAAGTATGGTGATTTGAATAGGTATATATGACTTTTTTTTTTTTATCTAAAATACTTTTACTGTTGAAGCTGATCATCATCTATGATTCATGGCTCTTTCCTCTAATTACATACAGTGACCGACATCCTTTGGGCCTTTCCATAAGCATGATGGGAAGACAAGTAGACAAGACAAGTCTTATTCCATTTCTTTGTTACAGCATTTGTCAGGTTTAGGGTTGATCCTGTTACCCAAGTTATTGAAAAAATTGAAAACTATTAAAGAAATATTCATTTAATGCAAAATATAAGACATGTTTTATATATTTATGCTTAAAATACAACCAGGTTGGCCAACATGTCTAAAAATGTTTAATGTTGTTTTGTTATTCTAAGAAATTCTCCAATATTTTCTTTAATTTATAGGAAATATACAGTATAATATTTAAATTATTCAGTTAACTTATTTGAGCTAAATTTGCGACCCTTTTGCACTAATAAGTTGAATGTTGAAACAACTTGCTTCTTTGTCAGGTCTTTTTATTTATTTTTTTTATTTTTTTTATCCTTCATTTGATTTGCTTTGCAAAGTTAGGTAGGAGTGAAACATTATGTTCTCTTTGTATACCACCCTGGTTGATTTAGCATTTCACAATATTTGATTGCAAGATAATATAAGACAATGTTCGATCTCTATAATGAATTACGATAATGAATTAAGAATTAAGTGAGCAGTGTGCAGTGACAGAGCACAGTTGTTACTCACACTCATGGCATGGATCCAAGCAGGAAATCTAGTGCTTTCTAAAGCAGCTGATCGCTCAGTGTGGCATGATTGCAGAACAAACGTGGATGTAGCTGGAAACATGCCCCATTCACTCTATACCTATTTTATTTAGAGACTAACACAAATTATTACTGATACCGATTATTTTTGTCCAGATTGAATATGCAATATCTTTCATTCTTTAAAAAAAGAATAAATAAATAAAATAAGAAAAATTGTGTGACTGTCTGTGAAATCCAGGCTAAAGTCTCAAAATATAATCATGAGATAACAAGCCTCTCTCTCTCTCTCTCTCTCTCTCTCTCTCACACACACACACACACACAAAATAAACAGAGTCACAATTTTCTTCTACATAAAAAATATTACCTACTAAAAATTACCAAATTTAAACATACCTACAGTGGGTATTGATTTGGGCAACACCTACTGTGGGAATCTAGCATGGAAAGGTGGAAATCATCGCCAATGACCAGGGGAACAGAACAACCTCCAGATTTCTTGCTTTCACAGACACCAAAGTCCGATCAGAGATGCCGCCAAGAACCAAGTAGCCATGAACCCCAACAACACAATGTTCGGTAAGGCAGCTCATAATTTGCCAAAACATGATACATTGATATCACATTGACACTTGTTGATGCTACTGTTCCCCATAAGATGGCAGTGCGGTTAATATAAATATAAAACTAAAAACGAGACGTACTGTAAATACTGTAAAGTCTTTGTTAGCAGCGACCAACAGCAGTTTGTTGTTATTGTTGTCATCTTATTGGTTCAAAAGATACCAAGCGCCTGATTGGCCGGCGCTTTGATGACCCAGTGGTTCAGTCTGACATGAAGCACTGGCCCTTTAAGGTAATCAACAATGATAGTAAACCCAAGGTGGAAGTGGAGAACAAAGGCAAGATAAAGACCTTCTACCCTGAAGAGGTTTCCTCTATGGTCCTCACTAAGATGAAGGAGATATATGTGGCTTACCTGGGCAAGGGGAATAAAACTAAGCAAAAGCACTCTAGATAAGCACTTTTAAATCTTTTACATTTAGTTGTAAGACCCTTCCAAGCCCATTCGTTTCACATATAATATGCATTCAAGCATGCCAAGAAAAGGTGGCAAAGCTCAAGCTGGCACATCTTCCTTGAGATCACATTATTATTAACTTGATTATTAACAAAATGTGTTGTGTTTGCATTCAGAATCAACAATTTGTGACTTCTAGAATACTGGAAAATATTGTGTACTCTGTTTATTTAGTAACATCCTTTGTTTTGAAATGTTACATATTTTTATACTTCCGTATTTTGTTTGTACAACATGTGAAGCCTTCCCATGAACTTTGAAACACTGCAAACCGAGGAGAGTTGTGCATGATTTATAATGGATATAAAGCCTTTATCACATACTGTAGTAGGAAATGTCAAACCAAAACAGAGAGACACGCATACTGTGGTAAACAGTAACATTTCTCTGCATCACAACTTCAGAGTTCTGCAAACACCGCTTCACACATCTTATCTTATTTAACTGACGCCTGCAGTTAAAGTGGTTTTGAAAAATTCATCACAGATAATATCTGATTCTGCAGCACGCATTCCATGTTTTCAATATCTAGTACATACCGAAGTTTGTTTTGTGCATGTGCAGAATTATACCCTTTGTAGGAGAGATATTTGGAGATAACGCTGGTTACAGGAAGTATGTGAACTTGATTGCAATCGTTAGTGTCAGCAAGGCTCTTTTTCATTTAACTGTGCTGCTTCCAATTTTGCTAAAAATGTTCCTCAATGTGTGTATTGTTACTTTATGAGCAAAACTAATTTTGAACAAAGAACAGTAATAAGACTCTTTCATTAATCCGTTTAATCCCAAATGTCAAAAAATATATATGTCCAAATGATTTGTCAAGTGTGTGAAAAATGGGGTTGTATGTTCGGTCACCGGTCACTATTGTGACCATCAACATGTTTACTCATTCTGTGACAACAATCAACAAAACTAAATATATGTGAATGCGTATATTAATACTAGACACCCTAAAGATCATGTGTACCAAAAATCATTGTCATATATTTATGTTAACATGCTTTACTAGCCTTTAGTTTTGGAGCTTTGATGCAGCCATCATCTTCTCATTGTGCAAACAGGAAATAAGCTGCTCTGGTCATGTGACAATATGCACTATTCATGTGAAACTGCACATATTTAAATGAGACCCTTTTATTTTTTTCCATATTTGCAGGAAGTGCACTAAAACATCAGTCAGGATGTTTTTTTTTCAAGCTGTATAAATGAGGTAATATCTGATGGTAGTAAACTTGCTTAACTGGCTTTTAATGGTTGTTGCATCTAGTTTTTGCTGTCCAGCATCTTCAACTGAACTTTTAGCACAGTAAGTTTAAAGGGTTAGTAGTTGATTTGGAAGATGGGACCTTTGACGTGTCCATTCTAACAATTAGAAGGAAAATCACTGCCAAGAACACTGTGGAGTCCCTGGCCTTTAACATGAATAGCATTGTGTAGGATGACAAGCTGAAGGACAAGATCAGGGTAGAGGACAAAAAAATATATATTATTGACAAATGCAATGAGGTCATAGCCTGGCTGGACAGGAACCAGGTAGCTAACAATTTTAAAATTGCATGCCAATAGGTTACATTTGTTTACAGAATTAAGGCAATCCCTTTCAGTTATGATTATGTCACTGATGGAACTTTATTTGATATTATATCCTGAAGAAGTCAAACCCGTTTAGGTAGCCACACAAAGGTTTCACCCAGTAACAAAGAGATAATTGAGACAGTGTTTTTTTTTTAAACCTGTTCCTGGAGGCACACCACACATTGATCCATCAATTTCTGGTTTTGGAGTTTCTTTTAATAAGCTGAGTTGAATCAGATGTGTTTGATTAAGAAAAGTTAAAAAAATATGTACTGTTGCTGTGGCTCTAGGAAAAGGGTTGAGAAATACTGTAAGCAATGAGCCACCTCACAGAACAAAGAGCATCTTCCAAGACGCTTCTTCTTACAGTATGTCTTGTACCACAGACAACAGACAAGGATGAGCATGAGCACCAACAGAAGGAGCTGGATAAAGTGTGCAACCCATCATCATCACCTTTCCTGGAGGGGTAGGAAGTAGATCCTCCTCTGGTCCTACCGTTGAGGAGTTGGACTAATCTTGACAACCATAACTTCTATGTTCAGACAGACAAACCAATGCAAAATTTGATTTACGTCAACTTGCTGCATCTCAAACAGGTTTCTTAACAGCTCACATTGGTCAGATGTGTCGGATAAGACCAATTTCTAGCTTGTGACCAAAGCAATATGGCACTTACAAAAAAAAAAAAAAAAAAAAAAAAAAACAGCATTAGCATATTAACTTATCTAAGCATCACGTTTCTAAACCTGTAATTCCATCTGTAAGCTATTTACCTATTTAATGGTTACAAGGTTATAATTACAACAAAATTAATAGCTGAGGTGAGGCATGGTAACTTGTTCAGTTAGCTGTTATACTCATTATTGATAATTATTCTACAGGGAGGGTTGTTTACACCTATGCTATACAGTTAGTTCATTCATTCATTCATTCAGTGTTTCCTGTAAAACCCAATTAAAAAAGAAAGCATTTTTCAACATTCTCATTTATGCAACTGGATGTGTTCATGGAGAAAGAAAGGTAGTTCAAGGAGAAAGAAAAGAGTTTGTTTTCAGAAAGGTACCTTAGGTGATTTTTATTTTATTATTATTATTATTATTATTTTATTTTCTTTGGCTGACCCACCTATTCCAGCCAGTAGTATGAAGAAAAGAATAATTACATTTTTTTTCCTCATATGACAAACACAGACATTCCTGAGCTCCTCCTAACCATATGGAAACACCTGAATTGCGAAATTTAACAGGTGCTAGAGAGAATATAAAACAGGAGAGAGACCTAAAGGGAAGAACATCAGCATATTAGGTGCTTGTGTACAACATGATCTGGATCATTAGCTTCTTAGCTTTGGTGCCTTTCACTCTGGGTGAGTTTTTGTGAGGATAAAAAATATCAAATTTCAGACATCTATATATATGGATACTTTTCTAATTTGTTTCTTTATGAACTATGGTGATAGGATGTGGTGTGCGTCAACTGATGGTGGGTAACCCGGCAGGTGAAATTGCCAAAAGATCTCTTAGCATTAAGGATCAGCCAAGTGTTGTTGGGGGACATGATGCAGGTATTATTCGTGGAAATGAAGCACACCCTTGGCCCTGGCAGGTCTCTATCCAGGTAGTGTTGTACGTTTTAATGACACAATATTTGTTTATGCTAGTGGATCCATTTCTCAAACTAACCTAGTGGTGGTGGGCCTCATTCTCTGCATAATGATGCACTTGTGAAATTCTTTATATATGATACAGACATCCAGAGGTGAGCACTTCTGTGGAGGTTCCCTGATCAGCACAAACTGGGTCCTCACTGCTGCCCACTGTTCAGTTCGGTAAGAACCCATCCATCCATCCATCCATCCATTCAGGTGATTTTACACAAATGATTTTAAGATTTTTATGCCTTTCCCTGTCACTGTCTTTCTAGGTCTGGATATCACTATGTGGTCCTTGGATTGTATGACCGAGGCTCTAAAGAACTTGTTAAAGTCAAGAAAATTGCAAAGGTATCATCTTTAATGTGCATTTAAAACAAAGGTTCCAAGCTTTAAATTATACTCCTGTTAAAAAGGCTGCATTTCTTTGACAAATGTAAAAGCAGTAATATTGTGATTTTTTCTTTTCATTTGAATATACTTGTATGTAATTTATTTCTGTGATAAATCACTGATTTTCAACATCATTACACCAGTCTTCAATGTCACATGATCCTTCAGAAATCATTCTAATATGCAGATTTGCACTTAAGAAACATTATTATCTTTGTGATCGTTTCTAAGTTAAATGTTTATATGTCTTTACTGTCACTTTTGATCAGTTAAATGCTGAATAAATGTTTACATTTTTTCCTACATAGGTCATCACACATCCTAACTACAACAAACAGACTAATCACAACGATATCACACTACTGAAACTGTCCAGTGCAGTAGAGATGACTCCCCGTATCTCTCCTATATGTCTGCCTAGCTCCTTAACTAACATCCTTCCTGGGACTCCTTGTGTCACCACTGGTTGGGGCGTAACTGAAAATGACCGTAAGTCCTGTGTCAAATATAACAGAACATTTTCAGTTGTGCCTTTGTCTCCCGGATAACACACACACAGAAAAAAAAACAGCAGTTGGTCCTTGCTCAACCATTCAGATACATAATGTCTGATGTTATTCTTTTGCATTCAGCAAATCCTCGATTCCTGCAGCAGGCCACTCTGCCGATAGTGAGTCAGGCTCAGTGTAGGCAGTTCTGGGGTAAGAACACAATCACAGGCGCCATGATCTGTGCTGGAGCCTCCGGAGCCTCATCTTGCCAGGTATATATAAAGACATATGCATGAACATATTTTACACACAAGCTATTTATTAAAAAAAAATCGAATTTAATTAAAATATGTGAAATAGCAGCTCACTGACAGTAAAAAAGGGTCCAAACTTGACATGTTAATCACTGATGTCTGTGTGTCCACTGCAGGGTGATTCTGGTGGGCCTCTGATGTGTGAGAGTTCAGGTGTTTGGTACCAAGTGGGCATCGTGTCCTGGGGCCACAAATCCTGCAGCACTGACAGTCCAGTCGCATACACCCGGGTCTCTTACTTTCGAAAATGGATCGATGAAATCATTCGAATGAACTAAAGCACCAGCATGTCTCAGTTTTCCAGGATCTCCCGTGTCTGAACATTTAGTCATCTGTCAAGTGATCAAACTGTGTCTTCATAACTTTGAAACTGGAAATACCTCAAGACATAATGCCAACAGAATTATTAAAAGCACTAAATAACTTTATATATCAACTATGAATTCATTTTAATTAACCATTGATTATGCTAAACTTATGAATGCATGCATACTTATAGCTGAATAAATATTAAATGAAACATTCCTGGTATGCCTTGACTTTTTGCGACATTACACAAACATATTAATTTGGGTTCAGTAGAAGAAATCAAACTACAGTTAAAGGCATCTGCAAACAAATGGTACTGCTTGACCTTTGCAATTTGGAATGACTCGGTTGTTTTTGAGCAGATGTATTGCATCAGTTCCCTAATCCTGTGCTAGGTTTTACATTTAAATTATATAGTGTGCTTAACGGATTTCTCAGGAACAAATCCAGCTAAACCAGAAAAGTTTGTTAAGTCATGTCTGTTCTTGCAGTTCTGTACTTTGCCAATATTGTTTCAAAAGCTATACGTCATACGATTGCATTGATTGAGAAAATAAATTTTACACTTGTCTACTAGTCTGTGTAGTCCTTGAGCATGATCATGGTTCCAATACAAAACCTGTGCAGACTATGAGCATTCCCAGGGTGTCAGCATTACACCTTGTAACTTATAGACATTTTCCCAGAAACCACAGGTGTTAAATATATTTTCATATTTTCATTGTCAACCACAAAAGATCCTGCACAATAATAATAATAATATATATATATATATATATATATATATATATATATATATATATATATATATATATATATATATATATATATATATATATATATATATATATATATATTTTTACGATTATTTAAAGCAATATATAATATATATATATATATATATATATATATATATATATATATATATATATATATATATATATATATATATATATACAACTTCTCGTATTAACTGAACTAATGTATACACATTTCAACTGGTGGCCAATTGATCTCCCTGCTCGTGTGATATCGCTTATCATATCATGATATAAATATGATACAAAATACATACAATGCTATTTTTGTACCAATACCTTGAATTTTAGAGAATAAATGCATTTGTGGAGTTAGTGATCTACATCATATTTGTAAACAGTCAACTGTATAGACAGTGCCTTAACTGCGTTTAAATATTTGAATCACGTTAAATTTTTCATAACTAATTAAGTTAACACGTAAAGTGACCAGCCTACTATTTACAGGTGAAAGAATAACATCTCAGGTGCCTCACTGCTGAAACTGAAGGCACTCAAAAAAAAAAAAAAAAAAAAAACATGACCTTTTCTTTTTCCTTTTTTTTTTTTTTTTTTCTTTTTGGTCGACCCATATGTTTTTGTCAATATTTCAACATACATTTTTGTCACATGACTGCACTAAATAAGATATGAACGTTCCTGAGCTCTGGGATCTTGCCAGCTGCATGGAAGCACCTTGAAGAATTCCCAGGTTTATCAGATGATGAAGAGAATATAAAGCATGGGAGACACAGCAGCAGAACTTAAAAGCGCTTGTCTCCACAATGTTCTGGATCATCAGCTGTTTTGCTTTGGTGGCCTCCACTCTGGGTGAGTTTTTACAATATATATATATATATATATATATATATATATATATATATATATATATATATATATATATATGTATGGGTATATATATATATATATATATATATATATATATATATATATATATATATATATATATATATACTAACTAAATTTTGATATTATATATTCTTTAGACCAGCATTTGCAGGTTGTTTATTATTATTATTATTATTATTATAGTGTATTATAAATATGCTTCACTATTTATATTAAAACGATATATAGTTTAAATATAGTGAAGCAAATGTATAATACACTACAATATAACAATAAAAAACTAAAATAATAAACAGACTAATAACTCATAATTGTATATTTTTTGCATGTGTTTATTTTCCTAACCATAGGCTGTGGAGTGCCTGCCATTAAGCCAGTAATCAGTGGCTACAGCAAAATTGTTAATGGAGAGAATGCAGTGTCTGGTTCCTGGCCCTGGCAGGTCTCTCTCCAGGTAACTTTTACTAGTCATAATTACACTTTATAATATAAGCTGAGATGCATGGCAAATGTAATATTAACAATGATTTACTCACCACACACAATGTTCTATCATTTATATTTGATAATGTATGAACCAGCAATCCAATGGCTTCCATTTTTGCGGAGGATCCCTGCTCAACCAGTACTGGGTGGTCACTGCTGCCCACTGCCGTGTCCAGTAAGAACCTCTGACTCTGACTCCAGTAAACATACCCTGCCTGATTCCTTTCCATGCTTCAATTTTCAACATTTCCTGTTTCTTCCTCCTATCCTAGGGCTGGATATCACTATGTTATTCTTGGAGAGCATGACCGCGGCTCCAGCGCCGAGTCGGTTCAAGTCATAAGAATTGCCAAGGTATCAGCTTCAATGATATGAGTTGAGCATCCCTTTATTTTGAGTCACGGTCTGCTGATAACATTGCAGTGGTTCTATGATATCTATCGCAATACCTCTAGAGCCACAGGGTTTTGCCACAGTCAAAAATGTTGGTTGCTTACTACTCAGAACCAGACTACATGACAAATGCTTGCGTCAAACAGACTCTTTTAGCAACTGCATCATGTCTTACTCTTTTTTTCCAGTTTGTAACTGGATTTCTATTCTTACTGTTAATGTTTCTTAAGCGACATGTCATTTAAGTCTATGAAAAACCCTCGTTTTTTAGTTTATTTCTCTCTATTAATATTTATAAATATTAATAGTTGTTAATATTTTTATTCAGTAGTTGATCAAAAGTGACAGTAAGGATATTACTGTTTCAAATAAATTAATTATTTTGAACTTTCTATTCATTAACAAACCTAAAAGTATTAAGCAGCACAATTGTTTCTAATGCTGATAATAATTAGAGATGTTTTATGAGCAGCAAATAAGCATTATTAGAATGATTTCTGAAGGATCATGTAACACTGAAGACTGGAGTCATTTTAAAATATACTACAACAGAACAGAAATTGTATTTTAAATGTTAATAATATTTCACTGCATTACTGTTTTGTGTTTTTACTGCATTTCTGATCAAATAAATGCAGTCTTGAGGATCATTAGAGATTTCTGTAAAAAAAACTTACCAAATGCAAACTTTTGAAAAGTAAGAACAAGCCTACTGAACAGCTTCTCCTCACATTTTACAAATATAAACTTTTAATTGTCAAATTAAACAGACCATCTACTCTACATCTCAATCTATAAAGACATCTCATACAGTAAATCAATATTCCTCCCACTTTAGGCCATCACCCATCCTTACTACAACAGTAATACCTTCAACAATGACATCACCCTGCTGAAACTGTCCTCTCCAGCCCAGCTGACGTCCCGTGTCTCTCCTGTGTGTCTGGCTTCCTCCTCCACCAGCATCCCCTCTGGCACTCGCTGTGTCACCACTGGATGGGGCAAAACAGGATCTACCTGTAAATTTATCATCATCGTCACATTCAAATGACTTCTACAAGGACAAAAGTGGTTTGATTTTCTTCACTTTGCTTTGTTTTTACAGCAAGTCCTCGTATCCTGCAGCAGACCGCGCTGCCCCTATTGAGTCCTGCTCAGTGCAAGCAATACTGGGGCCAGAACAGAATCACAGACGCCATGATCTGCGCTGGAGCCTCCGGTGTCTCCTCTTGCCAGGTATATGAAGACAGAAGCCTAAATATGTGTATGCATATATAGAGTGCTTTAGTCCTGATGTGTCTATATGCTTGTTTGTCTACTACAGGGTGATTCTGGTGGTCCTCTGGTGTGTGAGAGCTCAGGTGTTTGGTATCAGGTGGGCATCGTATCCTGGGGCACCAGCGACTGCAATGTTCGCACCCCAGCCGTCTACGCTCGCGTCTCTTACCTCCGCCAATGGATTGACCAGATTGTCGCCTCCAACTAGAGTTCTGACTCTCTGAACATCAAACATGATGCTCAATGAGTCAATCAATTCAAATAAAACTCTTTAAAGGTGCTATAGCCAATATACTGTGTGTTTGAGTTCATGTTAAAAAAAAAATGTGGTTATGGTGATGTAAGACCGTTTCAGGGAACCATGACCACAACAAAATCTGTTTGTCAATAACAGAAATCAATATAAGGGTAATAAACGCCAAAAATAGCATTGAATAAATGAAAGAAAATGCACGCAACTGATAACCATATACATTACTCTTCAAAAGTTGGTTGGTGAGGTTTTCATGTGTTTGAAAGACGTATTTTATGCTTATCAAGGCTACATTTATTTGATTAAAAAAATCAAACAGTAAAATTTGAAATAATATAATATTTTTATCATTATCAGAGTTGAAAACATTTGTGCTGCTTCATATTTTCGTGGATTTGAATCATTGTGCCACGATTGGGGTTCAAGTTCTGATTTATTATCATGGTATCAGTACTAAAGTTATTATAACAAGTAGGCGTTTAACTTCTTTAATATTTTAAAAGTTACTGTCTGCCAACTAGGTTTCTGCCAACTGCTGTTTCATGATTTCTTAAGCTCTGAGACCACATGACTGTGTGGAAAACATATGTCACACTGAAAAGAGGAACTGACTTTAAAGACTTAGACATTTAAGTTGTTTTTCTCCAAACAAGTTCCCTTCTGATGAAGCAGTTTCACTCCCTTCAGATACAGCAAGACGCTTCATGCCAGCTTTGATGTTTGCTGTGACAAATAGGGAAGAACCAATCATATTTTACACCATTGCAGTCAGGCCTGGCATGATGCATATCAAAAGTTTTATACCTGTTCATCTGTAAGGAAGTCGGATGTCCGAGCTAGGAACGATGTCACACCACACAAATTGAACCATGTTCCAGTAGAGAAGCCAGAAAACCAAGACAGACACATCCATTGTTAGCACTACCAGTCGATTAAAAACACATAAAAAGCTATATTTTGCACAGATAATGCTATATTATGTGCACAAATAGAGGTTGGATTTATTGGAGTTTATTGAGACACGGACAAACATTAGTGCTAATAAACAATGTACTACCACTGTTTCTCTTCTGCTGATACACTGAGCAGATATATTGGAGTTGTTGAGATTCCTTCGAGATTCTGAGTCTGAACTCCGACTTGGGAGGGCATTCCAGTTAAAAGTCCCTTGTGGGAACTAGGAATTCCCAATTTCCAAGTACAAGTGGAATTCTACAAATTGGTGTGTACCAATAGTCAAGATGATCTGCTAAAGGTCAAACTGAGCATTAAGCATCGGGAAGAAAGGTGATTTCAGAAAACCTGAAATTGGACAAAAGAAAATTTAAAAAAGGTTGCCTGGCCTGCTAAGTCTTGATTTCTGCTCCAACTTTTAGTTAGTGCACTTTAGAAAAAGCTGGGTTGAAAACAACCCAAGTAAACATGGACAAATCCAGCGATGAGGTTGTTGTGACCAACCTTCTGGGCAGTTTTATTTAACTCAGCTATTGTTTAAAAATTACTTTATGGCTGGTTTACAATGAACCCAAAATCAGACATATAATTACTACAGGCATCAGCAATAATCAAAAAGTGAATATTTATGAATAAGACATTTAATAAATGTTTATTATTTAGTTATTATTTATTAACCATATTGATAAATGTTAATTTATTAAACAAATTAATAAATTATAATTTATTAAACAAATTAATAAATTATAATTGATTAAACAAATTAATAAATATTAATTTCCAACATATTTTGGGTTCATTTTAAACCAGCCATATACCATATTTTCCGGACACTTTTTTCATAGTTTGGCTGGTTCTGCAACTTATAGTCAGGTGCGACTTATTTATCAAAATTAATTTAACATGAACCGAGAGAAATGAACCAAGAGAAAACATTACCTTCTCCAGCCACAAGAGGGCGGTCTATGCTGCTCAGTACTCCTGTAGTCTACACTGAGCAGCATAGAGCGCCCTCTCGTGGCTGGAGAAGGTAATGTTTTCTCTTGGTTCTTGCTTCTAAATTAATGCGACTTATAGTCCAGTGTGACTTATATATGTTTTTTTCCTCATCATGACGTATTTTTGGACTGATGCGACTTATACTCAGGTGCGACTTATAGTCCGGAAAATACGGTAATATTTTTAAAACAATAGTTGAGTTAAGACTACACAGCAGGTTGGGTTAAACATTTAACCCTATCACTGGTTGGTCCAAAATTTACTCTACTTGGGTTGTTTTTAACCCAGCATTTTTTAGAGTGTAAGGTCAGAATTTGGAATAAACAACATGAAAGCATGGATCCATTGTGCCCTGTATCAATGGTTCAGGCTGCTGGTGGCAGGGACGTGCACAGATATTTTAAGGAACTGGAAAAAAGGGCACTTCTCAAATTTATTTAATTTTTTTATAAAACAAAATGTTAAATATATTAGGAGTTTCAAGTGTCAAGTTTCATTTATTGCAGGAATAAATGGCCTCTCGGCCCATAGTTCCACAGATGTCATGACATGGCAGATAGACTCTTTTTCATTCCTTGATATATATATATATATATATATATATATATATATATATATATATATATATATATATATATATATATATACATAGTGCTAATCGCCATGCATTCTCAGAATCACAAATACTTGACACATCTTTGCAGACATCACCTACAAGGACAAGTTCGCTAAAATAAATATTGCGTAAATCTCTATACAAAGGATAAACATACAAAAAGTGCTTCTCATCTTCGATTACAGAAATATTTTTTAAATTACAATGATGACAGATTCTTTCTGCAACTGGTGTATTACTCCATCTTCCCATTTCTATAGCTAGCTGATGGCTTGAACATCTGAACAAGAATAATGATCGTACCGGTTGCATGTTATACGCAGGCATAATGTAGCTCTCTATTAACAAAGATTTTTATTGTGAGTATATGTTTAGTTTGTTATTTTCTAAAACTGATGCATACCGTATATATAAAAGAACAGATACTTTAAATGTGAAATTGAAACCGTCAGTAGGTGGCAGCAAGTCACTGTTAATAGGTGAGTCATTGCGAATAATTTAAACGGTTGATTCCCATGGGAAGAGGGGTGTGAAAAGGCCTTTGAAAGAAAGAGCGCCAAATACTAAGAACTGCTGCATGACTGTAGGGGGAAAGGATGGCAGGCTTGGCTTTTCCCGATCGAGGTCGGCGGTAGAGGATTCCCTGCTCAGTTGGAATAACAGGGAAGGGGAGGAAGGCAGCAGCTCGCAGGATGGGGAAGGCAGCGGAAGGAGCCTCTGCTGGTTATGGAGCAGGAGGGGAGTTGAGCTGGAAGCCAGGAGGGGAAGATGGGTAGTAACTTGGCCTCCACTGCCGACCCACCATCAGAAAGGTGTTGCAGATAAGATTCGAAACACCCAATGAACGATGGGTACCGCCTGATGACATCAACCCCTCCTGGCCAAGACTACATTCACTTAAGGTGAATGAAAGGTAGAAGCATTTTCGGATGGATTTGTAATTCAGGAACATAACACTATAATGTTGTTCAGGGACACAAATTGGAATTCTAAATTTGGTAGAAAAAAAAAACATTAGTCTTGTCGTGATGCTGATTAACTATATGAAATTATATATATATATATATATATATATATATATATATATATATATATATATATATATATATATATATTTCTGCCCCCATATTATACATTTTCTGATCATACTACTATAAATGCATTTTAAAAAACTAAATCATGCTGTGAAAGAAGGTGCACTGGTCTAACCTTACTTCCTATTCCCTTAAACTTTGGCTAACTTGCATTGTAGCTAGGTAGCAAGACAAATGTACTATATTTGCCTTTTGTTTTTTTGGATAATTAGCTGGAATTTCGAGGCACATGCAGCTTGGTCTTTTGTTCATCACTCACTTCCACAACAAGACAAACACAACTGGAAAGGGACATTTAAAAAGAGACAAATATATACATATATTGATTTATTAAAAGAGAAAGAAAAAAGGAAGGTGCTAGAGCCCTCTTTGATGTCTATGCGTGCATGTGTCTAGCTGGTGTTTATGGTGTGGGGGATATTTTTTTGTCAGTCTATGCAGTTTTTCTTAGTTGATCAACCACAACATGCCCACAAAGTTCACAAAGTTCACATACAACCTCCTCAATCCACCCACGCGATTTTCATGTATGTAGAGGAGATCCTGTTTCCAGCTGATAATTGTTTGACCAAGTTGTAAGCATTCACAATAAAAACCAAGATATAGAAAATAGGTAAGAGTCTTATCTGTACAGTATGGTTTAATATGGTTATTTTTATTATTATTAATAATAAAAATAATATAGCAAAATGAATAACTCTTTTAGACACATTCAGTAACCTTTTTTGCGACCTTAAATTTAGGTCAGTGTATAAAATCATATAAATGGTTATGGTAAAGATTAACCCTAAATTACTAAAATAGACACATAAATGATAACCATTGCCACAATTAAAAGAAATGCTGGGTTGTTTCAACCTAACTTTGGGTCAAATATGGACTAACCCAACCTTTGGGTAAAAAATTTGATGGTTGGGTTAGTCCATATATGACGCAAAATTGGATTTAAACAACCTACCATTTTCTAAAGTGCAGCTATGAGGTCACCGGGGTCTGGACCTCATGTAAAAATAAAATTTGCTGTTTGGATGAATAATTGGCTGTTTAAAACTCCTCTTATGAGTGTCTGCATGTATAAGTAGGTTTAGACCGTCCATGATATAAAAATGATCGCTGAGAGACGCTGGCGGAGTGAACTTGTTTTGAGACATGTGAGGACGTGGGCACCAGATCCAGCTATTATAGGTGTCTTTGGATTTGTCTTTTCCACTTAATTTGGCAATTTATAAAGTTCATAAAGTGAGAATGTACAGTGTGGTTTAGCGATTAACTTTATCTTATTTTATTTACAAAAGTTTAACTGATGTCGGTTTATTTTATATATTTTTTGTTGTTGTTTTTTGGCAATATTTGGCAACACTGCATCACTTGCAAACTGACAGTAATAAAAAAAAAAACACACACACACACACACACACAGAGATAGATTATTGGTGACAGGATACCACATTTGGTAAGGCAGATGAAAAAAACAACAAGATATTATCTGTCAGAAACTTTATCAACGTTATCAAAAACAGCAGCATAACACTAGCAGCTACACAGATCAGTAGAACAAGTGGGTTACAGAAGGAAAGGAACTATGCAAAGACCAACCATGACGAAGTCTATGCTGTTACATTTATTATAGTAGTTACATTTTCACAAAGTCATGCAAAAAAAAATAAAAAATAATCATCATAAGAGCACAAGACAAAGTTATCATCTTGCAATAGTTATTCATGAAAACTATAACAGTTACAAATATTACAGTTCCTGAAAGTTCCTGCTTTGTTTTTGTTTTGTTTTTTACTACAGTTACTACAGGAAATGAACGCAAATATTTGTTTGTTTTCTTGTAAGGTGTTTAAATATTGCTGCCCCACTTTGGCCATTCAGGTGGGATTCAGCTAAAGTGGGTCGACCTTTAAGATTCAGTAATTATACTCAAATTCTTTCAATAAATTAACATTCACTGGTTAGTTTATAGTTGACATGTATAATTAACTTTTTATAAAACAATGATACTCCAGTCGGGAAATTAAAGTTAGAGATGGAAGAAAGGGAGGATAAAAAGGAAGACATTTGAAGGGAATGTGTACGAGTCTTTGTCTCCGAGCATGATGTTTTGCATATGTAACTGGACTGGGTGTTAATGATTAAAAATACTATTAGAACACAATGATGCATAGGTATCATCATATAATATACAGTCTCATTTAGTAGATTCCATACATGCTGTGAGTTCATATTAAATATGCATTCTATTATAAGCTTGCATAAAACAGCATACAATACAAAAGACAATATACAAGACCTGGGGATATGCATGATATAGGAAGGTCATAAAAAGGCTATGAATTAATTGAAAAGAGTCCTTTTTTGGGGAATTACAGTATATGTTTTTCTATGGGGTAATGTAGTGAGATTTGCTCTGCCTGCATTCCTTTGAGCAATAAAACTAGCGTTATCATTATCAGATGATTTTTCTTTGGTTGAAATGGAACCAGAGGCCTATATCCTTTTTGAGGTGTTTTGGGGAAAGATCCACAGATCCTCATAGTTGGCTTATTGGATGGGTGAGGGGTGTTATGTTCAGAATAAATGAACCAATTTTTCACCCATTTCACCCATAAAATAAGCAGAAAGCCAATGTTAGACAAGTAATATCTAATACAACATCTTTGTTTGGTTTGCTTGGTGGTTTGCTAGGCTTGTCTAAACAGCTGTCTGAACCCCACTATCTATGTGTTAATGTGCAAGGAGGTTAACAAGAAGCTTAAACAGTCCCTGCTGTTGGTGCTAGAAACTTTCTGGATCACAAAGACGAGAAAAGACACTGGTGTTTCCTTGACCAGTAGCAAAGACCAGAAAACAACAATAAAAGCAATCTCTAAGTAGCTAAAGTGGCTTACTGTTTTACAATGTGTGATCTGATCTGTGTTTTGGATAGAAGTCCGACAAAGGTCCGATTTAAAGATAAGTCAATGTCCAAAAAATAAATCTCTTGATATTACCTGCAGTGAAAGTTTCTGACTGGATGTCCCGTGACACAAGATAGTGTCTTTCGATAACGTGTCACCTGGTAGGGAACACATTTCTCTCTGCACTCATGATTAATTGGTGGAATTTCAGATTGCAGAAATAGAACTTAAAATAGAACTCCATCCCACCATCACACATCATAATACGTAAAGGGGAAATTATCATAAATCGTTCACTATCAATTGAAAAGGTGTGCTTCATCATTCCCTTTTTGATCATTGTTATGATTTTCATAGCTATCAGAGTGCAAGTCAAAATCCCCAAAAAGGCGGAGAAGCTCAGGTCATACTGTACCAGGTTATTATAGCTGTGGTCCTTTTTCATGGCTTCCTTATCATATCCAAGAGTTTTATTACATAAGTGCACAGGAGAATCAATGGAGTGAGTCGGCTAAAGAGGTTTTATTAAAACAGAAGCTGTAGTAAACTGCCTGGTATTTTTAAAACAGCTGTCTGAACCCCATTCTCTATGTGTTCATGTGTGATAAGAAGAAGCTCAAACAGTATCTGCTGCTAAAGACGGCTTTCACAGAGGATAATCTGGAATCAAAGCAAACAAAAGACATTACTAACTCTACACCTGCCAGATGCAAGGATGAAAAACCATGTTTCTACCTTGATGGCCGCACTCTTATGAAAATTGAAATTGAAAATGCTTTCATTGTAGAACACTTTTTAGTTTTAAACAACTACACGCAGAGTAAAGAAAACATGAGCAGGTACTTTACAATATTTTTGTTGCACCAAATAGTAGCCACAAAGACAAAGGATTAAAAAAAATTTCATATAGTCAATAGTCAAGTAATATGAAACCATTTTCCTATAGAACACAACATTATTTAAAAGGACGGTTCACATAAAAATGTGAATTTTGACATCAGTTACTCTCCCTCATACCGTTACACATGCATCGAATTTTCATTCATCTTTGGAACACAAATGAAGAGTATTTTTAATGAAATCCCTGTGCTTTCTGTCCCTCCATCGACTGCCCATGCAACTACCATTTTAAGTTCTAAAAAGCTAAACTTGCATTTCCAGTGTTCTCCAATTGCATCGGTCACATGATCTTGTCAACAATGTTTTATGATAAACTTAAACGATAGTGCACCCAAAAAAATGAATATTGTCAATAACTGTCCCTTATGTCATTCCAAACCCGTAAGATCTTTGTTCATTTTCAGAACAGAAAGTAAGATATTTCTGATAAAATTAGAGAGCTCTCTAACCCACGTTGAATGCGTGTGGTGCTCTTGATAGACTCCGCATGTGCTGCACTTTGTTCACAGGCAAATTAATGCAAATGCATGTGTCATGTACTTTCATTAATGTTAGCAGACTCTCCCAGGAGAGGAGAAATCATTGAATAAAGTTGTTATTTTTGTTTACGTTTAATTTAAAATATGCAAAATGGCAATGCAATACGTAAAAAGGTAACGTAGTTCTGTATTGTAATTTACATTTTACCATAAAGGTGTCCAACATTTTTTTCAAAATTAAGATTCTGTTACATAATTCATATTTGCCATTTTTTACACTTGTTTTAATATGCTCATTGTTTTAACACTTTATAAGTTTCTAAATTGAAAAATTTATTTCTCAAATTGATTAGATATTTTTGACATGTCCAAGCAAAACCTGTAGCAAAATTATAATTTAATTGCTATTTTTCCTAAATGCATTTAGTCTTAGGAGTATGACACTTGGGATTCATTTTCATTATAATACAGCGTGAATAATGTAGCAAAATGCAGTAAGAATTATAGAATGCATTCTGAGCCAAAGGTGCTGCAAAAGGGTGGCAAAATGGTGATTTAAATGTCTTTTCTTTTTCTTAAATGCATTGACTCTTACAGACGTTTCAAAAGAATTTCCTTTTCAGATTTTTCATTTTCATTTTGCACTAAATATTACATGGAAAATCTTAAATTTAAATACATAAATACATTGCCATTTTACATATTGCATTGCCATTTTGCATATTACAAACCCACGATAAGAATGCAGGCGATGCTTGGGATGCACAGTACAGCAGCAATTATGACTTGTCAGAAAAGAAAAGAAAAGAAAAGAAAAGAAAAGAAAAGAAAAGAAAAGAAACACCATGAACGTCATGAACTGCTGTCCCTATAAAACTAGACTCACATTGACGGAAATCTGACACAATTGCTCTGCCAGCTCCTGTTGAAGGCATAAAGCGCTCTAAACACAGTAGTACCGCACTTCAGATTTAACATTATCCCAGCTGCTTAACATCACCTCAGTAAATTTAATATGCTGGATGCATGACACACTCATTAAGAAATACACCACATCAACAAAAATTTAAAGTTAATAAACTTTTATGTATAAAACTGAAACTGAGCACTGTAACGTACTTCCAGGTCGAGAAACGTTAAGATGTGACAGTACGTGGAAAATGTTGAATACGATGGCTCCGACAATCATTTGCCAGACAGCAACTAAGTTAAAGTTACAGTTTGTTACAATTAACAAAAAAATATCATTTGGATGTTTAAGAACATTTCACCAAACCCGGAATCCTACTTTAAAATAAATTTTTGACAGAGACTATTTATAAAAAATATGGAAAAAAATACCTGTAAAATGAAAATATGGAAAATTCCTTTAAATTATTACGGTATATTATACTGTATTTTTACAGACTTTTTTTTTTTTTTTTTTTTTTTTACAGTGTAGAGTAACCATCCGTCCTCTTTTCCCTGGACATGTCCACTTTTTGGACCTTGAAAAATGCGTCCAGCTGGGATTTTTAAATTGGCTTTCTACAGACGCCTTTACATTTTGTGCATTTTTGTATGATAGCCCTGAAAAAGCGCCCACCCACTCCAACAAACATGGATAGAATTTAGCGCATGGGGGGGGGGGGCTATCAATATGCGCATAATATAATATTTTTTTTAATACCTGCTTGCTGTTGACATTCACTTTTGATTTAGAGATCAAATGCACTCTGTGTAAAGGAAGATGCGATTTGTCAATGAGCTCAGGATCTGTTGAGCAGCAAATCCTCCAGCATGGTCTGTCAGCCATCTCTCATTTCAACCCATGATCAGTCAAATCTGACTGCTGCAGCTCGTGTTGGATGCAGGCTTGTCAAGTCCGTATTTTTTTATTTTTCGATGGATTTGGGCTGCCATGGCTTGATTTTCCACCCTGGATTAAAGGTTTAAAATCTTGTATAAATTACATTGGACAGAAATGCTTGCATTGAAACATTTAGCATTCTACCTATGATAAAACTTCTTAGATGTTTAGTTTTGTGAAGGACGGCCACTGGTAGGAAGCTTTTTAGCAGTGTTTATGATAAATGTGCTTAACAGTGACTGTAAAATATGTGTATTAGGTATGGAAATGACATATTTTGCGTTTCGATATTTGAGATTGCACTACTTTGGGCACTTTGGGCATTACTCTAACCCTCAACCAACCACTCGCCCCGCCCCGCCGGCACCATGTCCTCTTTTTGGAAAACTAAACTATAGTCACCCTTCAACAGTATAAATAGTCATGAACTGCATTATACAAGTGAAAATGTTGAACCTATGACTAAATTTGTTCTGTTGGGAAAATGTTTAGAAACTCTCGCTAAATCTTAATGGCTATTTTAATGCAACATAATCTCACTTCATACATTTTATGGCATAAAGGTATGAAAAATCATACAAATATTTTCCTTTTTCCCATATGCGGATGACAAACAGAAATAATGGGCACATATTACACTGAAAAAACTCAGTTCCAATTAATTACAAAGAACTATAAAGACACACAATGAATTAAAATGTAAAATTTTCAAGAAGAAAATATATATATACAGACATGGCCAAAAAAATTAGTGCCCTTGGTAAATATGATCAAAGAAGGCTGTCAAAATTAATCTGCATTGTTAATCCTTTTGATCTTTTATTTTAAAAATTCACAAAAATAACTCTGAAGTATATTACCATTCATGTTCACAGTTTTGAGCACTGCAGCGTAACATCACAATGAGAAAAAAAAACATGTTTCTGATGTGCAGCAAAACATAATTGAGCTTCTCAAAGTGGTGAAGGGGCTTTAAGAAAAGAGCTGGAGCAGTGAAAAATCCCATTTCCACCATCAGGGCAATAATTAAGAGTTTCCAACCAACAGAAAATGTTACAAAACTGCCTGGAAGAGTACGTGTTTCTATACCGTCCTAATGCGTGGTGAGAAGGAGAGTTTGAGTAACTCAGGGTCACAGCTGGAGAATTGCAGAAAATAGTTGAGTCTCTGGTTCAGAAAACCTTAAACCTACATCACCACATGTTGTTTGGGAGGGTTTCAAGAAAAATTCTCCTACCTCATTCAAAAACAAACTAAAGCATATTCGGTTATCAGCCATGACTGGAACTTAAAATGGGACTGGCTTCTATGATCAGATGAAACAAAACAAAAAAAATGCTTTTTAGCAGCAAACACTCAAGATGGGTTTGGTAAACACAGAGATAAAAAGTACCCCATATATTCAATGAAATATACTACTGTATTTTTGGTTTTGTGGGCCTATATTTCTGCTGGAGGTCCTGGACATCTTGTTTCGACACATGGCATCATGATTTCTATCAAATACCAACAGATACAAAATCAGTAAGTGACTGACTCTGTTAGAAATCATATAATGGGCCATGTTTGGATCTTCCATCCGTACAATAATCCAAATAATCCAAACCTAAATAAAAAAAAAAAAAACACAGAAAAAGGTAACTGAGCTCAAAACTAAGCTTCTGCTATAGCCATTCCATTCCTCTGTCCTGAACCCTACGGAAAATGAGAGGAGTGAACTGACGAGGAGAAGCACCAACATGGAGCTGGGAACTTAAAGGGTCTGGAGTGATTCTGGATGAAGGAATGATCTCCGGTCTCCTCATCAGGCTTTAAAGGAGAAAATTTAGACCTGTTAAACTGGCAAATGGAGGTTTCAAAAGTACTGAATAAAAGGGTGCCATTAATTGTGGCCAATGTGTAGGCTATTATATATATATATATATATATATATATATATTCATAATGACATTTCCCCCCATTTGAAATTCTCATTATCCAATGAAAGGATACATTTTTGTGATTTTTTTTACATAAAAATTCAAAAGGATTAACAATGCAGAAGCATTTTCAAAGACTTCTTTGATCATATTTAAAAGGGTGCCAATATTTTTGGCCATGACTGTATATATGCACGACGAAACTAAAAAATACATTACTATTTATGCTGTAGTCTAGTGGACTGTGGACTGGAATTCTTTTGTGAGCATTCAAGAGTGAGTCATTGATGCAACAAACTATGTGTTCCGAAGTTCCAAGTTAGAACACAAATTGAAAAATGAATTGAAAACAACTTATTAAAGATATGTACTGTATGATGTTTAATGATATTAAACCTCGCTCTGGCCATCAATCACCTCACCTGTCCTCAGGTCTTAGGCAGGGGCATATCATTTTTTTTCCTGAATACAAGCCAGGTTTTTACTTGTATTATCATAATAAAAATACTTGTATCCATACCATGCGGCTTAAGATGACTATTAGTGAACCATATGGAGCCATTAAGGTGCTTTTAGTCCATTTTGAATATGATTAGATGAAAAACATGCCTGAATGATTTAAAAGCTCACCCCTTTCATAGGTCCACATTTATTAATTTAGCAGATGCTTTTATCCAATTTGAGTTACAAATAAGGAGAAAGAAAAAGTTATCTAGATGGCGCTATCTGTGCTGCTTTTAAACATTCAAAAATAAAGATAAACTAATGTTTATTATAAATAAATGTGGTCAGTCAAATTTGCATTTCAGACTCAAAACACCAGTGCCAAAATGCAGAATGAATTATCTACTGTCCCTTTCATTTTTGGTTGCTGTTGCCATAAGTATTTTTTATTTATTTATTCATTTTTGGCTTATTGTGTTAATAAACAGTTATAATCATGTTTCTGTTCCGGTTTCCCTTTGAAGATTTTTCCTTTGAAAGCTGATATTAAATATTGCTTTCTACAGAAGCATAGTTCCCTTGTTGCATCATCACTCCTCCCCACTCTGTCTTTCAATAAGTAAAGGGGAACTAACCACCAGTTGTTCATGCAAAGACGTTGGGAGCTTTGATAACACACTTGAAGGGAGAACAGACGGGAAGGACTAAAATGGGTAAGAACCTTTATCTATGCAATATTCCTGTTTGATACACTTTTTAAACCTATATAGCAGGCAAAATTAGGTTTTACTGAGACAGATGTGATGCTCTTTAAAAAAGAACCGGCCGATGTGGGGATTTTATGTTTGTTTTAATGCTGTTTTTTTGTTGTTGTTTTTTTTTTTTCAAAATGGCATGCATCTTTTGATCCCTTCAACCCTTTGGTTTGGTTTCTTTATCTCAAATACTTCTGAATGGTTGATTTGATCAAGATTAAGCAGCATTCAGACTTCAATGGAGTTGAAAGCTTAGACTCTAATCCAACTGACATCTAAAAACCTAAAACATCTAAAGATCTAAAAATCTCATCTTTACCTGTTGTTGTTACTTAATGTAAAACCCTATTTTAAGATGAAATGACAAACAAAATATTTAAAATGATAGTTTATGAAAATTTTGTAACATGCAGTGTGTGCCATGCTAGGCAGTAGTGGTTAAAAATGCTATGGTCATACAGGATGCAACATTTGGCAACTGTATTAATGCAAAAACTATTTGCTTACATGCAAAATTGGCTGCAAGCAATATTGCATTTAGAACATCAATAAAATATTGTTTATGAGTTAGAGTCTTGCCTGTTCTATACTGGCTAGTGTTTTGTGGTCTTACGGTTAATGTGAATTGTGTAGCAAGATTTTGCTGACAGTCTTTTTAATCTAACAGCTGTAATTTAAATTACCTATTAAATTACATAATACTTATGTTGGGTTAAAAGTGGAAGGTTTAAGAAAAAGTATAATTTTGTTTTAGAACAAAGTAATTTACAATATAAACTATGTATTTTACATGTAATATAATTAAATAGGACATGATATGCCCCCTGGTGTAAGGATGAGTATCTCATCGTATTATAAACTCTCAATTTGCAAACATTTGTTCCCCATCATTTTGAGAAATAGATGATTTTATCTAGAGCATGGTTTACAATGACTGGAAATGTATAAAATTTCGGAACAATAATAAAGTGTTAAACTGAACAATAATAAGATTAATATAAAAAATCAAAGCTGTAATAATAATAATAATAATAATAAAATTAAAACATATTTTATGCAGAAATTAAAATCATTACTAACTTTTTTTTATTCCTTCAAGTGAGCTGTTTACAATGTTAGCTTGTGTCTGCCACAGGATAAAAAAAAGAAAGAAAAAAAAGAAATGAAAAAGGGAATTGCAACTTTTTATCGCACAGTTCTGCCTTTTGTCCTTTGGAATATTGAGAACAAAATACAAAATTGTAAAATATAAACTGAGAATTGTAATATATAAACAAACTCACAATTCTGAGAAGAAAAAAAATAGAATTGCGAGACGTCAACAAATTCAGATTAAAAATGTCGGTTTTGTAAAATAAGATTTTTTTTTTTTTTTTTTTGATAAAATGTATTAGACAGTCCGTGGCAGAAAAATGACCAGATGTAATCTCACAATTTAGTTTTTATATCATGCAGGTCTGAGTTTATATCTCACAATTATATATCTTGAAAATTCTGATTTCTTTCTCAGAATTGAAAGAAAAACAAGTCAACAAACAAATTGTGAGATTAAAAAGTAGCAAGTATTTTTATTTCATTTGTTGGCCGTAATGGGCCTCCATAGTTAACTACTAACAGGATGACTGAGTGAGCTCAGTGAGTTACACTTGTGAACTATATCAGATGAATTTGTCAAGCAAATAATTCTAGTAGACTACATTTTTAGTTCAAAACTCAAAGGAAAGAATGAGAAATGTTACTTCTCTCATAAACCATTGTCTTTCTCTTTTCTCTGTGTAGCGAACAACAGTTCGGGATGTGAAAATATAACAGGTCCACAGTTGAACAACTCAGAGTTTTCAAGCATGGAAATTTTCAATATATTCATATACTTTGTCGTCCTTGCTCTGGGTTTTGTTGGAAACGGGCTTGTCATATATGTGACTGGCTACAAAATGAAGACGACCGTAAACTCCATTTGGTTTCTCAGCTTGGCGATTGCGGACTTCATCTTCATCTTAATCCTCATCCTCTACATAGTTCATGCCTTTAACAAGAAGTGTTGGCTCTTTGGTGACTTCATGTGCAAGTTTGCTAACTTTGTGACGGTGCTAAACATGTTTGCAAGCATTTTTTTGCTCACTGCCATCAGTCTGGACCGATGCCTGTCCACCTGGGTGATTGTTTGGGCTCAAAACAAACGAACTCTGGTCAAAGCCAGGATCATCTGTACACTCATGTGGGTTTTAGCCATTTGCTGCAGCATCCCATTTGTCATGTGCCGCTCAGGAGAGAATTACAAATGTGCCTATGTTTGCAATATAAGCATCACAAAGTCTCTGTTCATATACAGGTTTATAGTGGGCTTTCTCATCCCCTTTCTGATCATTGCATCTTCATACATTGCTATCGGAGTGCGGGCCAAACGTCTCAAAAGAGGAAAGAAGCTAAAGCCTTTCCGGGTCATTATATCTGTAATCCTGGCCTTTTTCATATGCTGGTTTCCTTTTCATGTTCAACAACTGTCTCTCGTAATTGCAAACGAAAATGGGTGGAAGGAAACTGAAAAAGTAATCAATCAAATGGCTCCATTTGTTAGCTGCCTGGTTCATCTCAACAGCTGTCTGAACCCCATTCTCTATGTGTTCATGTGCGAGGAGTTTAAAATGAAGCTTAAACAATCTCTGCTGCTGGTGCTGGAGACGGCTTTTGCTGAGGATCATCAGTCTTTCCGAACATCTCGCGCTTCCACATGTTCACGCCTCTCAGAGTCACAAGGTCTCAAACAGAATAATGAAACAACCATCTCATCATGCGGCAGCGGCCAGGACAGCAATACTTGCTGCTAGAAAAGCAGTCTCAGAGATATTCATTCCCCATGTTAGACTGAAATGATCTGAGAAAGTGTTTTAGCAAGCTCGTGCCGCATTACGTTGACGGTTGATGATGCCTGCCATCTCATTCCAGAGGTTCAAAACCATATTGTTTCAAAGACAGTCTTAAGGTTTAAATGTTGCAATTTATGTACCATCATTGTCATCAAACTAAAAACAATGACTTTTCATTGTTGACTCTGACATGCCCCCAATTTCCACTGGCTGGAACAACTGGTAGCCACGCCCCAAACTCACGCCATTGGTCAGGACAGTGTTGCTGCTTCTAGTTTGGTTAAAAATTGTTTGTGTTGTTTATGCTTTTAATGGAAAGCCTACAAATGATTTATTTTATACTTGACTTTGACTTTGCTTATTAAAGTGGCTTTGGTAGAAATATTTTCAAGATATCTTTCAGTTTCACATCATCTTGTCACTGACTTGTTTTACACAAAAGTTTAGCCACATTGTAATACTGTTAATAAAAAGCTCTAATATATTTTGCTAACGTGTATTTAATCAACAAAACTGAAGACATTCTGTCTACAACATTTGGTCTTAGTTTTTTATGAATACAATTTGTATGCTAATTCTGCCTGACCTTTATTAGACATAAAACACAGTCACAACATTAAACCTATACCATATATATATATCTCTATATATACCTGTCTGTCTGTCACTGTCTATACCAGCCCTGCGCCAAAAGCACTATTACAGAGGCTGACGTGTGTTTGTGTAATCAAATCAATAATGCATTGAGCAGTTGACATTAATGAAATACTTTCCTTTTATGGTGAGTGCAGCTAAAGCAGGCGTTGAAAGCAATGTGTGGAGGAAAATAGAAACTAAATAGAGGATGCTATAAGGGGACATATATACCTTAATCAGAGGGCAGCTAACATGAAGAACTCATATTAAAATGTGAGATATTCATTAAATTATATCCATAATAAGTCACGACTACACGTGGTATAAAATGACGTGATTTACTGAGAATGAGCTGAACATCTAAATGTCCCACTAATGCATTTTGGATAAATTGATTTTTTCATTAGAATGTGACTTGGACGGACTCCAGAAAGCATCACTTCTCCAAATTATTTCTGTTTCCTTTCAATATGAATAAGTCATCATCTCTTACCGTTAAGAAGATATTTAACCAAGTGTTAGGAACCAGTAGTGACTAGACCAATCAACTCACAGTACTATCCAGAAAACCGGTAAGATTAATGACCTTTTACTTAAAGCTCTTTTTAATTTAAATGTTTCGCAGGTTTAACATTTCTGGCAATATGTTTTTATTAATTTATCAACTTTTTATTGTTTTGGTTTTGTTAAAGAGTTTGTTTTGTTTCTTAGCTTCTTTAGTTTTTTTTTTCTTTACATTTATTTCCTTGATGCTTTGAAATTAATTAAATTGGTTATAATTCATGCCTTTAACAGCCCTTAACCATCACTTGAAGCACCTTATGTATGTTGAAAATTAATCAGATTTGATTACGTTTAGTTACAGAAAGAGATTTTGGTTAATAATTTTTGTGTATATTCTTTCAGCCTCTTCAACAAATAAAGAGCAAAATGAGTAAGTGGCAGTTTTTCTGACTAAAATGACATAGCAGTTGCATTAAACAACATTGTGAAAGCTTCTTTAAAAATCTTTCAAATTTTCTCAGAAATATCTAGATAAACAATGAAGATTTTTTTTTCTTTTTTTCTTTTTCTAGGCCGTGTCCACATGTAAACAGGTATTTTAATTAAAAAAAAAATTCCTTCTTGCCTTTTAAACAAATCTCTGTCCACTTGAAAACTCAACATCATGCTATAAAGCTCCGTCGAGAGCAAGCCAAGTCAACAGGTGGTGATATTAATCTCAACCTTAAAGCCATGTTGGCCAATCAGAAGCCTGAAAAAGTTTCCAGTAGATGGTGCATGCTCTGACGTCACGAGCCAAAATGTCCGGTTTCATTGTCCACACGATAACATTGCAACCAGAGTTTGGGAAAATCTTCACCCTTGCAGGAGTTTAAAAAAAATGTTGGGTTTCAGTGAACTGGTGCTGTGTTTATGCCAAACCACACAGAATAGGCTGCAGTTTTGAAAATACCCGCATTCATGTGGACAGGGCCTTAGATTCTGTTTTCATGGACTTCTAATTTGTTTTTATTTGTTTTTACTAGTTCCTATTGACCTTGATTGTATTTTTAACCAGCTTTCGTCTTTGGTCTGACCATATGACCATGCATTGGCCTTTTGGTGACTTTGGGTGCAAGATGAGTAGCCTGGTGACTGTGCTGAATATTTTTGCCAGCACGTTCCTGCTGACAGTGATCAGTCTGGACCGCTGCCTGTCCATCTGGGCGGTGGTGTGGGCTCGGACTAAACGGACCGTCCTGAAAGCGAGGATAATCTGCCTGCTTATTTGGTTAGCAGCAGTTGCTTGCACCATGCCTTGTGTCATCTTTCGGAAAACATTTCACATTTCTCCACAACAAACAGTTTGCATCCTTGATTTTTCAGGACTGAAAGCCTACAGGAGGGAGGTTGTGTTTCGTTTTGTAGTGGGTTTCCTCATCCCATTTGTCATAATCTTCGATCGGGGTACGAATTAATCACCTCCGGAAAGACAATAAACTAAAACCCTTTCGTATTATCCTATCTGTAATCCTGGCCTTCTTCTTCTGCTGGCTTCCATTTTATGTTTACCGGTTCCTCGAAGTGTGGTTGCATGAAAAGAATGAAACAAACCCATCAGATGAGCTGACCAGCTTCAAGAACGTTTTTGACCAGATAGGGCTCTTCATAGTCAGTCTTGCTTACTTGAACAGCTGCCTGAATCCTTTCTTGTACATATTCATGTGTGAAGATTTTCAGAAAAAGCTCAAGCGGTCTTTGGTGATGGTGTTCGAGAGCGCCTTCGCAGAGGAACATCTGGGTCTCGTCTCGCAACATTCCCAATCCCAACACAAATCTCATTCCCAGAGTGGAACCGGACCCAGTCTGACCCAGTCTGTGACACTTGAGGCTTAGATTTAATGTTCACAATACCACATGTGTATTTAAATGAAGCACATGCATTTCATCAAAATATTAATAGTATGTTCTTCATTTGTTTTAGTTTTTTTATGTTGTAAGATGGAAGCTGGTGAAAAATATAAAAATTATAGATAAAATGTGCCATATATATGAATAGGATGCATGCCTCATTAACTAGATAGTCAAGAAATTGATAATTGTATTTTGTATCATTTCTCATTTACATTGATGTCTGGTTTTATAATGAACTAAAATGTGTTTTTGCTTTTGCTTTACAACAATGTTGGGGGAACCCCGAGGACAAATGCATGCACGATCTGAAGATTATCACGTGAAACAAAACAATATCCAATCAGAAAGCGAGATGATGCCCAACACTGCTTTCAATGCACTTTTTTTTGATATATATATATATATATATTTTTTTTTATCAGAACAAGGTACATTGAAAGTATTCAGTGACAGAGGCACTCTCAAAGGCATTCATTTTTAAATGTTCTACCCATAACATAAAGAACAAGAAACAAAACAAAACAAAAAATAATAATTTATAAATAAATAAAAAAAAAATAATTAAAACAAACAAACAAACAAAAAACCTATAGGGGAAGGGGAGGGGTCAATGTATTCAATGTAGGGGGGATGTTGGCTCAAAGTTGGAGGAGTACATTCTTCTCTATATAGATTATTAAAGGATCCCATGTCTTGTAAAAATTTCTGGTTTATCCTCTTGAGAAAATATTTGATTTTTTAAGTTTTTTAGAAAAACATTACATCACTAAGCCATAGTGACAATTTAGGTGGCATTGGTGATTTCCACTCTACGAAAATTCTTCTTCTAGCAATTAATGTTGCAAACGCCAAGGCATTTTCTTTATCTTTAGTTATGTGAATGTCGTCATCTGTAAAGCCATTATTGGGTTAGGCTGAATTCTTAAATTAAATGCGGAGTTTAAAATTTCAAATATTGAAGACAAAAATTGTCTCAGTTTAGTACATGACCAGAACATATGGGTTAAATCTGCCTTAAATGCATTGCAATGATCACATGTTTCATCTATATTTGGGTATATTTTTCACTTTTCACTTTTTTTTTTCTTAACACATCAAAAATTCTAGAAAAAGTTAATTAGATCAACATCTCAGTATTGCTACTGAAATATCAAGATAAACAGTGAACATGCATACTTGTCTTTGTGCTTCTAACAATTGATGCTTATTTTTTACTTCTTAGTCCATCCAAGACAGCATCAAACAGCAAGAACATTCTAGTGTGGCAGGAAAGACTTGCAGTATACACCTGTAACCATTTCAGTCAGTATGTTTATAGTCTTTATCTAGCAACTAGTAAAAAAACATCAGTGTGCCGATGCTGCCACATTTTAGGCCCTTATCAGTAATAATGTCAAATCAGCCTTTTGTGATGTAATACCAGGCTTTGCTGTCCGGTGTAAAACCACCAGTCTGTCAACAGGACCGAGAAGACAGAAACAGATCAAGACTTGTCCCAGCACATCAAGAGCTCAAAAAAATGGGTATTACAATATATTTGTATTACGTAAAAATCATATTACAATTTTTTTTTTTTTTTATGTTTTAACTTTCAGAGTGTAGTAAATGCAAAATAAAAATTCAGTGTGGGGTACTGCACACAACAATTATGCACATGAGAAAAAAAAACACAATGATAAGCTGGTGCTCATCAGTCGGTACAAGTTTTCTCTCTCTTTCTTTTTGTGCAGAAAACACAAGTTCTGAAGCCGAAAACATGACGGCAGACACAACACATAACACCACTATGCAGCAAGAGGATTTTACGAGCATTAATATCTTTCAAATATTTTTCTTTGTTACCATTGTAGTTGGTCTCATTGGAAATGGGCTTGTAATATTTCTGACTGGCTGCAGAATGAAGACCGTCAACTTCAATTTGGTTTCTCAACTTGGCGATTGCAGACTTTCTCTTCATGTTGTCTTCTATCACAGATCTTTCGGTTTTGGGCCAATGACACCTTTACTTCATGAGATACATTCTCCAGATAATGTTAACACTAAATCTGTTTGCTAGTATTTTTTTTTTTTTTTTCTTGCAGTTATCTGTCTAGACCAATGCCTGTGCACATGGATGGTTGTTTGGGCTAAAAATAAACAAAATTTACTTAAAGCCAAGATCATCTGTATAATTGTGTGGCTTTCATCCATTGGCTGCAGCATTCCTTTCTATGCTTTTTCTATGTTTACTTTTACATTTCTGACAAGATATGAATTTACAGTGGGCTTTCTCATCCCCTTTCTGATCATTGCATCTTCATACATAGTGATTGGAGAACGAATCAAACACCTCAAAAGGGTGGCTTTTTCAGAGTCATAACTGTAATTCTGTCTTTTTTCACATGTTGGTTTCCATAACAAGTTTTGCCAGATTTGTTTTAAAAGCATAGTAAATGGCAGGAGTACCAAAGCATACAAGATGGCAATGATTGTCAGTATATGCCTGGTTCTGTCACAGCTCATAAGAGGCAAAGACTCAAGTGCAGGCAGAGGAGGAGTCTTTATAACTCGCCAAAATAAACAAAAACACAACTGAAACCGCCCCGAAGAGGGAAAATACCAGAGTAACCTCAACAATGAAACAAAACTGAGCACAGTGCATACAGCCATCAAAGGCACAAAACAATACAAATGTGAAACATATGAGCCCAGAAAAGAAAACGCAGGGAGTTTATAAAGAAGAGGCTATCAGGTGAACAGCTGGGACAAAGTAATTAATGAATTATGTAACGAGAGAACAAGTGAGTGGAGTTAGAAGAATGGATTCTAGAAGAAAGAAAGAAACACAGATGGAGCAATTACAGTAAAACAATAATGAGGTAACAAGATGGGCGGGGTCAGACAACAGACAGGAGCGAGCACATGACACCAAACAAACACAACACAAGCCATGTGCTCACAGAAAGACATGTCATTTGGTGGCCATCCTGGGCACACCAGCTGAAGACTGTGACAGCTGTCTGAACCCCATTCTCTATGTGTTCATGTGTGATAAAAATAAGAACAAAGCTTAAACAGTCTCTGCTGCTGGTGCTGGAGATGGGTTTGCCAAAGATCATCTGGACATCTGAAGGCAGACGCAAAAGAACAATCAGGACATGAAAACCCAAAAGAGTTGTTAGATATGTAGAAAACTGGTCCTCGAGTGATGAACCTGTATCTAATACAGTATGTTTATACTTTATAGTCCTTATATAGCAACTTGTAAAAAACAGCAACTGCTAAACTGTCGGCAATGTCATGTGACCCTTCATCCAGAGCTGGGCCATGTGTGGTAATGATGGCACGGTGGGGATCTGGCAAACAACATGAGGGCCGATTGTTGATGGGAGGAGTGTGGCCCAGATCAGTCCAGTGATGTGTGGCCCAAATCAGGCTAATATCTGGCAGCATATTATGTGACCCATGATAAACAAGATAAATACAATATTGAATGAGAATGGTTAAATGGTCACATACATTTGAATGAAGTGTAGTATTGTTAAAATGCAGTCTTTGAAATGGCAAGTCAAAACAGAATGAAATTCTGAATAAAATTAAGAATTTTATTAAATGTTATATTATTATTCTTGGTATAAATAATCTTAGAATCCTTACATGAAAAGAAAGAGAAAGAGAGAGAATATTTAACCGTTGTCATGTAATATTTAGTTGTTTGACACACACTGATCTATAATGGAGTGGGGTCATATCATTTTTATTAGAATGCTGTCATAGACAAGCATTAAATAAAATGATCATGAAAGTATTTTATTTTTATTTAAATCCTGTATCCATTTTATACTTGGTGTGAGGAACAGATCCAAATTCAAAACGCATTCATTGGCGATATGTATCTCCTTCCTCTGTCGCTATAGTAACTATTTAAAAATGTGCCGTTAAGGAGTTTTACAACAAGTTTAACGGCAGCGATATCAAACGCTCATTGGCTCTCGTCGGTTTCATCAGAGATTGAGACATGCCGTGTTTCCAGTGATGCGTGTTTTTAATGAGCAATGTGCGCCTTCAGGGAGTGGATCGGGATAATATTTTCAGCGTTTAACAACTTAAATTATGCCCTGCCAGAGTGGACTGCAACTGCAATGCATCGTCATTTGGACTACTGTGGTACTGCTCTTTTGTTACAAAAAAAAAAAAAAAATTCCGTAATAAATTATTACAATTAATAATTATACTTTATGCACTCACTCTTTATTGGTTGATTTGTTCTTTATAATAATAAATAGAAAAACCAATGCAATACTTTTTTTTTATTTTACAGTCACATGATGTGTGGGTTAAAGCATGTCACAAAATGAATAATTGCGATCATAGTAATATACAAAGTAATAATATGAAATATTAAAATTCCCAGACAGCAATATAATGTTGGCCCAGATCCGGCCCGTGTGAAATCCATTCGGGCTAGATCTGGGCCAAGACTGCTTGCTGTCTGGGTTGGGGCTAGGCTATATAAGGCTCAAGTATGATTCAATTTTGGGGATTCTGGTTTAATCAAGGCTGAGAATTGTTTTGGCCCAGATCAGGGCCAGCTAAGGCTGAGAATTCGGGCCGGTTATGGCCCATGTGTGGCCCGAGTCTTTAATCCAGTTCTAGACCACTTCCGGGACGTCATTCTTTGAAGTACTTGGGCCGAGGGAAAAGTCATTGTGTGGCCTGGATCTGGACCAGATGTCAGGAATCATACAACAGAATCCAGTAGCAGTAGTAAAGGTTTAATGAAACAGTCAGTAGACCAAACAGAATTGCTGGCATACAACGGGCAACAAGCAGGTCCTAGGAAACACGACAACTGCAGTGTAGACTCAAAGCAGGGCAGACCAGAAATATGATGTGCTGCGACGATCCTCAAACATAGGCAGACCACAGTTCAATCAGACATATAAGCTGGATCTCTGAGCAAACCAAGAGTGGGACCAGAGCAGGACCAGGACTGACCAGAACTGCATAGAACTGCACAAAACAGAGATCAGAACAGAGACAGCAAACCCAACGATCTGACACTGAAACTGACTGACACAGCCCTACATATAGGGCTTATAAACGAGACACACCTGCGACTGATCTGATTGCTCATCAGCACAGCTGGCGCTGATAGGCAATCAGATCAGTGCAGTACACACAAAATGAGCAAGAAAATCTGCGAACCGTGACACCAGAAGACATTTGCTATGTGAGTTGGAGCATGACTGTGTATAATGTGTGTTGTAAAACCAAACAGAGAACATCTCTTCAAGTAAAACCACACTATAATAAAATGTTTTCTCCACTGTTTAAATACACTGGTAAGGGGCAGGTATATTGAGGTCTTAGCCCACTGAGTAAAACAATTCACAGGTAATTAAATATTTACATTTCCATAGTGTTTACATAATTATAAAATGGAATGTTTTATTTAAGGTCTCAAAAAAAAAACTGTAAAATATGTATATTAGGTATGGAAATGACATATTTGAATATTCGTTTTGATATTTGAGATTGCACTACTTTGGGCACTTTGGGCATTACTCTAACCCTCAACCAACCACTCGCCACGTCCTGGCGGCACCATGTCCTCTTTTTGGGAAACTAAACTATAGTCACCCTTCAACAGTATAAATAGTCATGAACTGCATTATACAAGTGAAAATGTTGAACCTATGACTAAATTTGTTCTGTTGGGAAAATGTTTAGAAACTCTGGCTAAATCTTGTTGGCTATTTTAATGCAACATAATCTCACCTCATACAGTTAACAAAGCAGACTTCATTTCTTCTATTGCTACTCATTCCGGTCTCAACCTCATGGCACTGACAGAGACTTGGATCAAACCTGAAGATACTGCCACCCCTGCAGCCCTCTCCACTAATTTCACTTGTTCCCACACCCCTCGTACCACTGGGAGGGGTGGAGGTACGGGTCTCCTTATATCCGAAGAATGGAAATTTGATCTTCAGCCTTCACCTGCAGGTACTGGTTCATTTGAATCACATGCCATTACTGTAACCCACCCTGTTAAAATCCACTTTGTGGTCATTTATCGTCCTCCAGGTCAACTGGGAAACTTCTTGGAGGAGTTGGATGTGCTGCTATCAAACTTTCCTGAAGATGGTTCTCCTCTGGTACTGCTTGGTGACTTCAACATCCACCTAGATAAACCCCAGGCTGCTGACTTCAAAACTCTGCTCACCTCATTTGATCTCAAGCTAGTGTCTACTACAGCGACTCACAAATCGGGCAACCAACTGGACCTCATCTACACACGCTGTTGCTCTGTGGACACCTCTTCAGTTGCTCCACTGCACACCTCTGATCACTTCCTCATTACTGCTAACCTAGCACTTACTCCTGAAGTGGCACACACTCCAACGCAGGTCACCTGTCGACGGAACCTACGCTCACTCTCTCCATCTGCTGTGGTTTCATCCTCTCTTCCACCATTCTCTCAGTTTTCTGGTCTGGACACGAACAGTGCTACGGACACTCTTTGCTCCACTTTAACATCTTGCTTGGACAACTTTTGCCCACTGTTGTCTAGACCAGCACGCACTGCCCCATCTCCCCCTGGCTGTCCGAGGTTCTCCGTGAACATCGCTCTAAACTCAGGGCTGCAGAGAGGAAATGGCAGAAATCCAAAAACTCTACGGACCTCAGTGTGTATCAATCTCTCCTCTCTTCCTTCTCTGCAAATGTCTTCACAGCTAAAACATCCTACTACCACAACAAAATTAACAGCTGCTGTGACGCTCGGACACTCTTCAAGACTTTCTCTTTTCTTCTTAATCCGCCGCCTCCACCTCCTCCATCGACTCGTACAGCGGACGACTTTGCAGCTTTCTTCACAAATAAGACAAGATCGATCAGTGACCAATTCTCCACACCGCAGACTGAGGACAACTTCACAATGACCAATGCACACTCTTTATCCTCCTTCTCCCCACTCTCAGAGATGGACGTCTCCAAAATTCTCCTGTCCAATCATCCTACTACTTGTCCACTTGATCCTATCCCCACTCACCTCCTTCAAGCGATCTCTTCTTCAGTCATACCTTCACTTACTCACATTATCAACTCTTCTCTTCAATCTGGAACATTTCCCTTAGCATTCAAGCAGGCTCGGGTAAGCCCACTGCTCAAGAAACCATCTCTAAATCCAGCGCTTCTTGAAAACTACAGACCGGTATCCCTTCTTCCATTCATTGCAAAGACACTTGAGCGGGCTGTGTTCAACCAGCTTTCTATGTTCCTTGGACAGAACAACCTCCTGGACAGCAACCTGTGGGTTAACCTGTGGGTCAACCTGTGGGATGACCCGACGGTAGCTGCTCGCATTTCAGCCTGTCTGAGTGACATTTCTAGCTGGATGAATGACCATCACCTTCAGCTTAACGTTACAAAGACTGAACTACTGGTGATTCCAGCTAACCCATTGATTCGTCACAACTTCTCTATACAGCTGGGCTCATCAAACATAACTCCTTCGAGGACAGCCCGAAACCTAGGAGTTGTGATGGATCATCAATTAAGCTTCACTGACCACATTGCTACAACGACCCGGTCCTGCAGGTTTGCCTTATACAACATTAGGAAGATTAGACCCTTCCTGTCAGAGCAAGCAACCCAACTTCTTGTCCAAGCTCTTGTTCTCTCCAGACTGGACTATTGTAATGCTCTCCTGGCGGGCCTTCCTGCATGTACTGTCAAGCCTCTGCAAATGATCCAGAATGCTGCAGCGAGGGTTGTCTTCAATGAGCCAAAAAAAGCTCATGTTACTCCTCTCCTCATCAGGTTACACTGGCTACCAGTAGCCGCTCGCATCAAATTCAAAGTACTGATGCTTTCCTACAAGACGACCACTGGCACGGCACCAACTTACCTAAACTCACTGGTTAAATCCAATGTGCCCTTTAGAAGTTTGCGCTCTGCAAGTGAACAACGCCTTGTGGTGCCATCCCAAAGAAATTCAAAATCACTCTCACGGACCTTTTCCTGGACTGTGCCCAGCTGGTGGAATGACCTCCCAATCTCAATCCGTACAGCTGAGTCTTTACTCATTTTCAAGAAACATCTAAAGACTCCCCTTTATATATATATATATATATATATATATATATATACCTGGCTATGCGTTCTATATTAGACTAACTGAGACTTGTCATGGCACTTGTATACTGTTGTTGTTCTCTTGTTGACCTGACTGCTTCTATTGTTCTCATTTGTAAGTCGCTTTGGATAAAAGTGATTAAATGTTAATGTAATGTAAATGTCATACATTTTATGGCATAAAGGTATGAAAAAATCATACAAATATTTTCCTTTTTCCCATATGCGGATGACAAACAGAAATTATGGGCACATATTACACTGAAAAAACTCAGTTCCAATTAATTACAAAGAAATATAAAGACATACATTGAATTAAAATTGAAAATTTTCAAGAGAAAAACACAATAGGTTCACCATTAGCCGGGACATGAAGGGGGTTCCCTGGTCAGTCAGGATCTCCGAGGGGAGGCCGACTCGGCTGGCCAGCAGAAACAGCTCCTGGGCGATGGACTTCGTGGTGGCCTTCCCCAGGGGGACTGCTTCTGGGTACCGGGTGGCATAGTCGACGATGACCAGGATGTGCTCATGCCCTCGGGCAGACTTCGGCAACGGCCCCACTATGTCCATTCCAATCTGCTCGAAGGGCACCTCAATGATAGGCAGCGGGATGAGCAGGCTGGGGGGAGGAGTCCTGGGCGACGTGGCCTGACAGGTCGGGCAGGCTTGGCAGAACTGCTTTACTTCGGCCTCCAGGCCCGGCCAGTGGAAGCGGTCGCGGATGCGTTGAGTGGACGATGCAGCCTGCCAGCCAGGCTCACGGAGGCAATGGTGGATCTGCGCTAGGCATGGGCGCATCTTGCGGTGGAGGAGCCGTCGGCCTGCTGACTGGCCGCTCGGTGCCTTCGAGTGGGCGTCGCTCCTGGACCACCCTCCGGGGGAATGGCGGCAGCCGGTCCCCTGCCCCGCTGTGATGGACAGCACCAGCCAGCTCAATTGCCTCCACTAGTTCCCGGACGTTACTTGGGTTCCTCATGCAGGAAGCCTGTCAGTGGGCGCAAGGTAGTGCGCGAAGGAGGCGATCGACAACCACTCATTCCGCTACCTGTGTTGGTACCTGGGTCTCCCTCCAGCAACCAATGCTGGGCGATGGGCATGGGCTGGCACCCAGGGCTTGTATTCTCATTCGTGGAACTGCTGGGGAGAGGCCAAGCCTTGCCAGGATCTCTCGCTTAACTTCGGCATAGTTGTCGGCAGTCGTCAAGGGGAGCGAGAAGTAAGCTCTCTGTGCTTCACCGGTGAAGAAGTGTGCCAGCGCACGTGCCCATTCGTCCTCGGGCCATCCCTCATGGTGGGCGGTGTTTTCGAAGACCTGAAGGAAGGCCTCCACGTCGTCATCGGCTGTCATCTTGGGTAACAGGTGGGTGGCTTGTGCCCGAGGCTCAGGTAGCGGAACGCGCTGGGCTGCAGCGGCCCGGACGTCGGCGAGTTCATCCTCCGTCCAATTAAAGCAAAATAGCACAATATGCTGGTCTCAGTATACCTCACTGAGCAAAGTATACATCTCAGCAAAAAAAAAAAAAAAAGATTAGTGTGTCTAGTAAGAGCTTGATTACGTTCAAGTTTGTATAATTAAGGTTAAAGCTAACAGGGGCGTTAATCATTGATGCAACAAACTTTGTGTTCCGAAGTTCCAAGTTAGAACACTTAGAACACTTTAAACAATAACAAAATGAAAATTAAATTCTTGAAAGCAACTTATTAAAGATATGTATGATGTTTAATGATATTAAACCTCGCTCTGGCCATCAATCACCTCACCTGTCCTCAGGTCTTAGGCAAGGGCATATAACTTTTTTCCAGAATACAAACCAGGTTTTTACTTGTATTATCATAATACAAATACCTGTATCCATACCATGTGACTTACGATGACTATTAGTGAACCATATGGAGCCATTAAGGTGCTTTTAGTCCATTTTGAATATGATTAGATGAAAAACTGGCCTGAATGACATAAAAGCTCACCCCTTTCATAGGTCCACATTTATTAATTTCGCAGCTGCTTTTATCCAATTTGAATTACAAATAAAGAGAAAGAAAATAATGCATCTAGATGGCGCTATCTGTGCTGCTTTTAAACATTCAAAAATAAAGATAAACTAATGTATATTATATATAAATGTGGTCAGTCAAATTTGCATTTCAGGCTCAAAACACCAGTGCCAAAATGCAGAATGAATTATCTACTGTCCCTTTCATTTTGGTCGCTGTTGTTATAAGTATTTTTTTATTTATTTATTCATTTTTGTATTATTGTGTTAATAAACAGTTATAATCATGTTTCTGTTCCGGATTCCCTTGGAAGACTTTTTCCTTTGAAAGCTGATTTTAAAAATTGCTTTCTACAGAAGCATAGTTCCCTTGTTGCATCATCACTCCTCCCCACTCTCTCTTTCAATAAGTTGAGGGGAACTAACCACCAGTTGTTCATGCAAAGACGTTGGGAGCTTTGATAACACACTTGAAGGGAGAACAGACGGGAAGGACTAACAATGGGTAAGAACCTTTATCTATGCAATATTCCTGTTTGATACACTTTTTAAACCTATATAGCAGGCAAAATTAGGTTTTACTGAGACAGATGTGACGCTCTTTAAAAAAGAACCGGCCGATGTGGGGATTTTATGTTTGTTTTAATGCTGTTTTTTTTTTTTTTTTTTAAATGGCATGCATCTTTTGATTACTCCAAACCTTTGGTTTGGTTTCTTTATCTCAAATACTTCTGAATGGTTGATTTGATCAAGATTAAGCAGCATTCAGACTTCAATGGAGTTGAAAGCTTAGACTAATCCAACTGACATCTAAAAACCATCTCATCATCTTTACCTGTTGTTGTTCCTTAATGTAAAACCCTATTTTAAGATGAAACGACAAACAAAATATTTCTGAAAATTTTGTAACATGCAGTGTGCGCCATGCAAGGCAGTAGTGGTTAAAAATGCTATGGTCATACAGGATGCAACATTTGGCAACTGTATTAATGCAAAAAACTATTTGCTTACATGCAGAACTGGCTGCAAGCAGTATTGCATTCAGAACATCAATAAAATATTGTTTATGAGTTAGAGTCTTGCCTGTTCTATACTGGCTAGTGTTTTGTAGTTTTACAGTTAATGTGAATTATGCAGCAAGATTTTGCTGACAGTCTTTTTAATCTAACATCTGTAATTTAAACTGTAGACAGCAAAATAATTAAAATAATAATAATAATAATACTTATGTTGGGTTAAAAGTGGAAGATTTGAGAAAAAGTATGCTTTTGCTTTAGAACAAAATGATTTACAAAATAAACTATGTATTTTATATGTAATTTAATTAAACAGGACATGATGCCCCCTGGTGTAAGAATGAGTATCTCCTCGTATTATAAACTCTCAATTTGCAAACATTTGTTCCCCATCATTTTGAGAAATATATGATTTTATCTTGAGCATGGTTTACAATGACTAGAAATTTGTAAAATTTCTGAACAATAATAAAGTGTTAAATTGAACAATAGCAAGATTCATACAAAAAATCAAAGCTGTAATAATAATAATAATAATAATAAAATGACAACATATTTTGAAGACATACAACAACTTTATGCAGAAATTAAAATCATTACTAACATTTTATTTCCTTCCAGTGAGCTGATGACAATGGTAGCTTGTTTCTGCCACAGAAAAAAAAAAAAAATAATAAAAAAAAATTATAAAGGCAATTGCTACTTTTTATCGCACAGTTCTGGCTTTTGTCCTTGGAATATTGAGAACAAAATACAAAATTGCGAGATATAAACTGAGAATTGTAAAATTTAAACAAATCACAATTCTGTGAAAAAAAGTTAGAATTGCGAGACGTCAACAAATTCAGCAGGCCAGGGGGGTACTCCCGAGACTACGCTCTACTCCCCATCCCCCCTCCCTCCGGGGGGGACCTGCAGAAACCTGGGGGTAGGACAGATGAGGCGAGAGAAAAGGAGATGGAAGGAGGAGCGACAGAGACGAGAGAGGGGAGAGAGGAGAAAAATAAAATAAAAAATCCGGTTCCCAGACGCACTGCCCCTTGGCCCTCCACCAGCTGGGTGATCTCCTCTGTGGTGCCTGGCGGTGGCACTGGACGGCCCTCGGTGGACGGCACGACACTCCTCCGCCGCCCAGTGGACGGCGACGGCTCCTCCGGTTTTGGGCAGCCAGCAGGAGTCCCCCGTTCCCTGCTTCTCCCCATTCCGGTGGATGGCAGCAGGCTACGGCTCCCTGGCGAATGGCGCCAGCTCCTCCGCTCCCCGGAAACTCGCTCCAGCCCACCGCCTTGAGTGTCCATGGCGGCACACTCCCTGCTCGATGGCACCGCGGATTCACCACAACGGCGAGGGATCTTCAGTAGCGCGTCCCTCCTTCTCCCGGGCTTCGGCACCAATGTAGCAATAAAACCTCCATAATCATAGGGAAGAAGGAGGCGGGAACCGGCAGACAATCAAACAGAAACTTTAATAACAAAATAAACACAAAAAAACAGCGCAACAGCCCCTCGCGGACGACTGTCACACACAAATAAAAAGCAAACACAAACTAAAGCCCGGGCCTGGTCCTCTCTCGTCCTTCACCGTCGTCGCTCCAGTTTATATCCTTCCATGTCCTCCGTGGGACTCGAGACCGGTGGGTCGAGCAGGTGTCGCTCATCTCCAATCACTCCACCGGCTTCACTCCTGTTCCCACATCTCTCTGCGCCGCCCCACTCGTCACAATAATATATTAGATTGCAGCTGCATTATTTTTTAGTCCACGGCAGAAAATTACAAGATGTAATTTTGTTTTTATTTCATGCAGTTCTGAGTTTATATCTCACAATTATGTCAACAAATCCTTCTAGTAGATTAAATTTTCAGTTCAAAACTCAAAAGAAAAGAATCAGAAATGTTACTTCTCTAATAAACCATTGTCTTTCTCTTTTCTCTGTGTAGCGAACAACAGTTCGGGATTTGAGAATATAACAGGTCCACAGCTCAACAACTCAGAGTTTTCAAGCATGGAAATTTTCAATATATTCATATACTTTGTCGTCCTTGCTCTGGGTTTTGTTGGAAACGGGCTTGTCATATATGTGACTGGCTACAAAATGAAGACGACCGTCAACTCCATTTGGTTTCTCAGCTTGGCGATTGCAGACTTCATCTTCATCTTAGTCATCATCCTCAACATAGTTCATGCCTTTAACAAGAGGGTTTGGCTCTTTGGTGACTTCATGTGCAAAGTTCTATCCTTCGTGTCAGTTCTAAACATGTTTGCAAGCATTTTTTTGCTCACTGCCATCAGTCTGGACCGATGCCTGTCCACCTGGGTGATTGTTTGGGCTCAAAACAAACGAACTCTGGTCAAAGCCAGGATCATCTGTACACTCATGTGGGTTTTAGCCATTTGCTGTAGCATCCCATTCGTCCTCTTCCGCTCAGGGAAGAATAAAAAATGTTCCTATGATTGCGATATAAGCATCACAAAGTCTCTGTTCATATACAGGTTTATAGTGGGCTTTCTCATCCCCTTTCTGATCATTGCATCTTCATACATTGCTATCGGAGTGCGGGCCAAACGTCTCAAAAGAGGAAAGAAGCTAAAGCCTTTCCGGGTCATTATATCTGTGATCCTGGCCTTTTTCATATGCTGGTTTCCTTTTCATGTTCAACAACTGTCTCTCGTAATTGCAAACGAAAATGGGTGGAAGGAAACTGAAAAAGTAATCAATCAAATAGGACAATTCGTTTACTGCCTGGTTCATCTCAACAGCTGTCTGAACCCCATTCTCTATGTGTTCATGTGCGAGGAGTTTAAAATGAAGCTTAAACAATCTCTGCTGCTGGTGCTGGAGACGGCTTTTGCTGAGGATAATCTGTCTTTCCGAACATCTCGCGCTTCCACATGTTCACGCCTCTCAGAGTCACAAGGTCTCAAACAGAAAAATGGAACAACCATCTCATCATGCGGCAGCGGCCAGGACAGCAAGACTTGCTGTTAGAAAAGCAGTCTCAGAGATATTCATTCCCCATGTTAGACTGAAGTGATCTGAGAAAGTGTATTAGGAAGCTCTTGCTGCATGACGTTGATGGTTGTTGATGACTGCCATCTCATTCCAGAGATCCAAAACCTCTGGAATGAGATGGCAGGCATCAACAACCATCAACGTCATGCAGCAAGCAGTTGTTTCAAAGACAGTCTGAAGGTTTAAATGTTGCAATTTATGTACCATCATTGTCATCAAACTAAAAACAATGACTTTTCATTGTTGACTCTGACATGCCCCCATTTTCCACTGGCTGGAACAACTGATAGCCACGCCCCAAACTCACGCCATTGGTCAGGACAATGTTGCTGCTTATAGTTTGGTTAAAAATTGTTTGTGTTGTTTATGTTTTTAATGGAAAGTCTACAAATGATTTATTTTATACTTGACTTTGACTTTGCTTATTAAAGTGGCTTTGTAGAAATATTTTAACATTATAAAATATTTTCAATATATCTTGTCACTGGCTTGTTTTACACAAAAGTTTAGCCACATTGTAATACTGTTAATAAAAAGCTCTAATATATTTTGCTAACGTGTATTTAATCAACAAAACTGAAGATATTCTGTCTGAAACATTTTGCTAATTCTGCCTCACCTTTATTAGACATAAAACACAGTCACAACATTAAACCTATACCATATATGTATACATATATATATATATATATATATATATATATATATATATATATATATATATATATATATATCTGCCTGTCTGTCACTGTCTATACCAGCCCTGCGCCAAAAGCACTATTACAGAGGCTGACGTGTGTTTGTGTAATCAAATCAATAATGCATTGAGCAGTTGACATTAATGAAATACTTTTCCTTTTATGGCGAGTGCAGCTAAAGCAGGCGTTGAAAGCAATGTGTGGAGGAAAATAGAAACTAAATTGAGGATGCTATCTTACAATTGATTAAGGGCACATATATATCTTAATTAGAGGGCAGCTAACATGAAGAACTCATATTAAAATGTGAGGTATTCATTATAATTATATCCATAATAAGTCACGACTACACGTGGTATAAAATGACGTGATTTACTGAGAATGAGCTGAACATCTAAATGTCCCACTAATGCATTTTGGATAAATGGATTTTTTCATTACAAAAGTGACCTTGGACGGACTCCAGAAAGCATCACTTCTCCAAATTATTTCTATGTTTCCTGTCAATATGAATAAGTCATCATCTCTTACCGTTAAGAAGATATTTAACCAAGTGTTAGGAACCAGTAGTGACTAGACCAATCAACTCACAGTACTATCCAGAAAACCGGTAAGATTAATGACCTTTTACTTAAAGCTCTTTTTAATTTAAATGTTTCGCAGGTTTAACATTTCTTGCAATATGTTTTTATTAATTTATCAACTTTTTACTATTTTGGTTTTGTTAAAGAGTTTGTTTTGTTTCTTAGCTTCTTTAGTTTTCAAACATTTATTTCCTTGATGCTTTGCAAATTAATAAAATTGGTTATAATTTATGCCTTTAACAGCCATTAACCATCACTTATTTATTAATCGGATTTAAGCTGAAATTTGTATTACGTTTAGTTAGAGATTTTGGTTAATCATTTTTGTGTATATTCTTTCAGCCTCTTCAACAAATAAAGAGCAAAATGAGTAAGTGGCAGTTTTTCTGACTAAAACGACATAACAGTTGCATTAAACAACATTGTGAAAGCTTCTTTAGCAATCTTTCACATTTTCTCAGAAATATGTAGATAAACAAATATTTTTTTTTTTTTTTTTTTTTTTTTTGTCTAGGACATGTCCACACGTAAACGGGTATTTTTATAAACAGTTTTTTCCTTCTTGCCTTTTAAACAAATCTATGTCCAATTGAAAACTCAACATCATGCTATAAAGCTCCGTCGAGAGCAAGCCAAGTCAACAGGTGGTGATATTAATCTCAACCTTAAAGCCACGTTGACCAATCAGAAGCCTGAAAAAGTTTCCAGTAGATGGTGCATGCTCTGACGTCATGAGCCAAAATGTCCAAATGTCCAAAATCTTCACCCTTGCAGGATTTTTAAAAAAAAATGTTGGGTTTTAGTGAACTGGTGCTGTGTTTATGCCAAACCACACAGAATAGGCTGCAGTTTTGAAAATACCTGCATTCATGTGGACAGGGCCTTAGATTCTGTTTTCATGGACTTCTAATTTGTTTTTATTTGTTTTTATTAGTTCCTATTGTCCTTGATTGTATTTTTAACCAGCTTTAGTCTTTGGTCTTACCATAACAGTTTCTAGCTATTAATTTTATTATTTGTTTTTTTTTTTAGACCAAACCTTACCCCCATCAACCAACAGCACAGCTGCCACAGTGAAATACTTAAAGAACATCAATATTTTCCTCCACTGTATCATATGTGTTCTTGGTGTTGCTGGCAATGGAATGGTCATCTACATCGCAGGCCTCAAAATGAAAAGGACGGTCAATACCGTCTGGTTCTGAACCTGGCAGTAGCTGATTTCCTGTTTTCATTTTTCTTGATCTTTAATATAATTTACGAATATCGTGATTTGGATTGGCCTTTTGGTGACTTTGGGTGCAAGATGAGTAGCCTGGTGACTGTGCTGAATATTTTTGCCAGCACGTTCCTGCTGACAGTGATCAGTCTGGACCGCTGCCTGTCCATCTGGGCGGTGGTGTGGGCTCGGACTAAACGGACCGTCCTGAAAGCGAGGATAATCTGCCTGCTTATTTGGTTAGCAGCAGTTGCTTGCACCATGCCTTGTGTCATCTTTCGGAAAACATCTCAAATTTCTCCACAACAAACAGTGTGCATGCTTGATTTTTCAGGACTTAAAGCCTACAGGAGGGAGGTTGTGTTTCGTTTTGTAGTGGGTTTCCTCATCCCATTTGTCATAATCTTGGCTTCTTATTTGGTGATCGGGGTACGAATTAATCGCCTCCGGAAAGACAATAAACTAAAACCCTTTCGTATTATCCTATCTGTAATCCTGGCCTTCTTCTTCTGCTGGCTTCCATTTTATGTTTACCGGTTCCTCGAAGTGTGGTTGCATGAAAAGAATGAAACAAACCCATCAGATGAGCTGACCAGCTTCAAGAACGTTTTTGACCAGATAGGGCTCTTCATAGTCAGTCTTGCTTACTTGAACAGCTGCCTGAATCCTTTCTTGTATATATTCATGTGTGAAGATTTTCAGAAAAAGCTCAAGCGGTCTTTGGTGATGGTGTTCGAGAGCGCCTTCGCAGAGGAACATCTGGGTCTCCTCTCACAACATTCCCAATCCCAACACAAATCTCATTCCCAGTCTGGAACCGGACCCAGTCTGACCCAGTCTGTGACACTTGAGGCTTAGATTAAACATTCACAACACCACATGTGTATTTAAATGAATAACATGCAAAAAGGAAAAGCAAATGCAATTCATCAAAATATTAATAGTATGTTCTTCATTTGTTTTAGTTTTTTTTTTTTTCATGTTTTAAAATGGAAGTTATAGATTAAAGAAAAATTATAGATGTAATGTGCCATAAATATATGAATAGGATGCATGCCTCATTAACTAGATAGTCAAGAAATTGATAATTGTATTTTGTATCATTTCTCATTTACATGGATGTCTGGTTTTATAATGAACTAAAATGTGTTTTTGCTTTTGCTTTACAACAATGTTTGAATAAATCTCATAAATGTGAAAAAATACACTTTCAATCAGTGTTGTGCTAGTTACTAAGACATTTTCTAAATTTCTAATGTTTTTAAAGAAATTTAACTCAAGTAATTTATTGATTACTTATGCTGGGTACACACCAAAAAATGATCGGACTGATTTTGGGCCGATTTCCCCCCTTCCGACAATCCTAGCTATGTCCCGATTATCTTCATGGTTCTACAGATAATTTTATCAGATTATCTGATTGGAAGACATCGAAGGCAACCTGATCACGAATCGTAAATATTCAACATGTTTAATATTTACGTTTAGAAATCCTGATGTGTGGGGAGAACCCCGAGGACAAATGCATGCACGTTCTGCAGATTATCAGAATATTCTTTATCCAAGTAGATGTTATCATGCTAACAAGCTGCCTGAATGCCTGCTACTCCACAGCAGAGACAGGCTGCATGTTTTTAACAACATACCGTCCAAATGCTTTGTTGATCTGTCCCTGGCTTTCACCTCGGTTAAAATCTAGTCACTGTTGTTTGGCTGGAGGGGCTTGATTCACTTTGAGTTTGTCCACCGACACCGGGTTAGCTTCTAGCTTCGTTACTAGTAACGCCTTACTGCCCAACACTGCTTTCAATGCACTTTTTTTTTCTTAACACATCAAAAATTTAAGAAAAAGTTAATTAGATCAATCAATCAATCAATATATATATATATATATATATATATATATATATATATATATATATGTCAGTAGGTTGTTGTTGTGTGTGTGTGTGTGTGTGTGTGTGCGTGCGTGCGTGCATATATGTGTGTGTGTGTGTGTGTGTGTGTGTGTGAAAAATTAAAAATTAAGTTTTATAAAATAAGTGTTTCAAAAACTGGTTCTTAGAATTACCGCAATTATTACATTTTAAAATATCCGGTTCTCAGTATTGTTACTGAAATATCAAGATAAACAGTGAACATGCATACTTTTCTTTGTGCTTCTAACAATTGATGCTTATTTTTTACTTCATAGTCCATCCAAGACAGCATCAAACAGCAAGAACATTCTAGTGTGGCAGGAAAGACTTGTAGTATACACCTCAGTATGTTTATGTTTATGTTTATGTTTATAGTCTAGCAACTTGTAAAAAAAAACATTGGTGTGCTTATGCTGCCACATTTTAGGCCCTTATCAGTAATAATGTCAAATCAGCCTTTAGTGATGTAATACCAGGCTTTGCTGTCCGGTGTAAAACCACCAGTCTGTCAACAGGACCGAGAAGACAGAAACAGATCAAGACTTGTCCTAGCACATCAACAGCTCAAAAAAATGGGTATGTGTATTATTCATATTACATTTTTGTTTATGTTTTAACTCTCATAGTGTAGTAAATGCAAAAAAAAAAAAAAAAATCAGTGTGGGGTACTGCACACTACAATAATGCACATGAGAAAAACACAATAATAAGCTGGTGCTCATCAGTCGTTACAAGTTTTCCCTCTCTTTCTTTTTTGTGTAGAAAACACAAGTTCTGAAGCCGAAAACATGACAGCAGACACAACACAGCAAGAGGATTTTATGAGCATTAATATCTTTCAAATATTTTTCTTTTCTACCATTGTAGTTGGTCTCATTGGAAATGGGCTTGTAATATTTCTGACTGGCTGCAGAATGAAGACAACCGTCAACTTCAATTTGGTTTCTCAACTTGGCAATTGCAGACTTCCTCTTCATGTTGTCTTCTATCACAGATCTTTCGGTTTTGGGCCGGTGGCACCTTTACTTCTCAAGATACATTCTCCAGATAATGTTAACACTAAATCTGTTTGCTAATATTTATTTTATTTTCTTCTACTTATCAGTCTGGACCGATGCCTGTGCACATGGATGGCTGTTTGGGCTAAAAATAAACAAAATTTACTTAAGGGGGGGGGGGGGGTTGAAATGCTATTTCATGCATACTGAGTTTTTTACACTGTTAAAGAGTTGGATTCCCATGCTAAACATGGGTAAAGTTTCAAAAATTAAGTTGTACATTTGAACGAGTATTTTTGTTCCAAAAATACTCCTTCCGGTTTGTCACATGTTTCGGAATTTTTTTTGCGAGTATGGCTCTGTGTGACTTTAGATGGAGCGGAATTTCCTTATATGGGTCCTAAGGGCACTTCTCCCGGAAGAGCGCGCTCCCGTAGAGCAGAGCAGAGACATTCACAGATCAGAGCGAGAGCGAAATGTCACAAAAGAAGTGTGTTTTTGGTTGCCAGGGCAAGACAACCCTGCACAGATTACCCCCCCAAAAAAACAGCATTAAGGGACCAGTGGATGGAGTTTATTTTTACAGAGCATCAACGGAGTTGTGCAAGTGTTTGTGTTTGTTCCCTGCATTTCGAAGATGCTTGTTTTACAAACAAGGCCCAGTTTGACGCCGGATTTTCACATCGTTTATTTCTTAAGGATAATGCAGTCCCAACGAAAAAGGGTCACGATCGTGTGTTGGAACCGCATGCGGTGAGTAAAACTGCTTCAAATATCTCTGTGTTGTTAACTTAGCTATCGGCGCGTAAGCACATCAAGTAAACAAAATGCGATGTTGTCATCAAACTGCACTTTCAACATGTACACCTTAAAAAACTAAACAAAAAAAAAGATGACATAAAGTGGAACTTATTCATTTTCCAAAACCGCTAAGCAGATATATACAGTTTCAATACATACCACATAGAGACATCGTTGTTGATGCTGCTCTTGTTAAATTTCAGCCTCTGGATCATAAATATACGCTGAATCTGACTGTTAGCCATGGTTTGTTTTGGAGGATGTTTTTTCCCTCACGGTAATGTCACAGCTTCCAAACGCTCTCAACGCAAAAGCCTACTCGCGCTCGTGATTCTTTAGCTCCGCCCACACGTCATGCTTCCAGGAGCTCGTGTTTTTCCGGGAAAAAACGGTACAGACTATCTTTCTCTTATAAATATAATAAAACTAAAGACTTTTTGTAGTTATGAAGGATGCAGTACTACTCTATAGGTACTCAAGATTAACAGGATATTGAGTGAAAATTAGCATTTCACCCCCCCTTTAAAGCCAAGATCATCTGCATAATTGTGTGGGTTTCATCCATTGGCTGCAGAATTCCTTTCTATGCACTTTGTATGTTTACTTTTACATTTCTGACAAGATATGAATTTACAGTGGGCTTTCTCATCCCCTTTCTGATCATTGTATCTTCACAAATTGCGATTTGGTCTTTTTTCACATGTTGGTTTCTAAACCATGTTTGCCAGATTTGTTTTAAAAGCATAGTAAATGGCAGGAGTACCAAAGTATACAAGATGGCAATGATTGTCAGTATATGCCTGGTTCTGTCACAGCTCATAAGAGGCAAAGACTCAAGTGCAGGCAGAGGAGGAGTCTTTATAACTCACCAAAATAAACAAAAACACAACTGAAACCGCCCCGAAGAGGGAAAATACAAGAGTAACCTCAACAATGAAACAAAACTGAGCACAGTGCATACAGCCATCAAAGGCACAAAACAATACAAACGTGAAACATATGAGCCCAGAAAAGAAAACGCAGGGAGTTTATAAAGAAGAGGCAAACAGGTGAACAGCTGGGATAAAGTAATTAATGAATTAGGTAACGAGAGAACAAGTGAGTGGAGTTTAGGAGAATGGATTCTAGAAGAAAGAAAGAAACACAGATGGAGCAACTACCGTAAAACAATAATGAGGTAACAAGATGGGCGGGGTCAGACAAAAGACAGGAGCGAGCACATGACACCAAAGAAACACAACACAAGCCATGTGCTCACAGAAAGACATGTCATTTGGTGGCCATCCTGGGCACACCAGCTGAAGACTGTGACAACTGTCTGAACCCCATTCTCTATGTGTTCTTGTGTGATAAAAATAAGAACAAAGCTTAAACAGTCTCTGCCCAGACAGCAAGCAGTTTTGGCCCAGATCCGGCCCACATCTGGCCCGCATGGATTTCACGTGGGCCACATTTGGGCCGAATCTGGGCCAACACTATGTTGCTGTCTGGGTGCTGCTGGTGCTGGAGATGGCTTTTGCTATAGATCATCTGGATATCTGAAGGCAAACGCAAAAGTACAATCAGGACATGAAAACCCAAAAGAGTTGTTAGATATGTAGAAAACTGGTCCTCGAGTGATGAACCTGTATCTAATACAGTATGTTTATAGTCCTTATATAGCAACTTGTAAAAAACAGCTTACTGCTAAATTATGTTTCCCACATGTGGCCTCAAGGTGGCACTGCTGGTCTCCTGTTGGCAATGGCATGTACCCTTTCAGCCAGAGCTGGGCCATGTGTGGCATTGATGCCACGGCTGGGATCTGGCAAACAACATGAGGGCCGATTGTTGATGGGAGGAGTGTGGCCCAGATCAGTCCAGTGATATGTGGCCCAAATCAGGCTAAGATCTGGCAGCATATTATGTGACCCCTGATAAACAAGATAAATACAATATTGAATGAGAAGGGTTAAATGGTCACATACATTTTAATGAAGTGTAGTATTGTTAAAATGTAGTCTTTGAAATGTCAAGTCAAAACAGAATGAAACATTATTATTTAAAAATTAAGCAAATCAGTCAAGTGCATTAAACTGCACTTAATTATAATTGTATTAAATGTTATATTATTATTCTTGGTACAAATAATCTTAGAATCCTTACATGAAAAGAAAGAGAAAGAGAGAGAATATTTAACCGTTGTCATGTAATATTTAGTTGGTTGACACACACTGATCTATAATGGAGTGGGGGCACATCATTTTTATTAGAATGCTGTCATACACAAGCATTAAATAAAATGATCATAAAAGTATTTTATTTTTATTTAAATCCTGTATCCATTCATTGGCGATATGTATCTCCTTCCTCTGTAACTATCATAGACAGTAAAAGAAATGGACACAGCGACCCCATTGGAACTCAATTGAGACGAGTCAAGCCCATTTTTAGCGTTTTTTAGCACTTCCGTTTCTGACGCGCAGACTCAAACTAAGCTTGATGACGTCAGCAACCTGTCTGACAGATGTAAATCCTCTAGTAGCTGCGCGTGCAAACAGCCATCGTTAATCTTGCAGAGACGGCGAGCTTGAGTGGGGAGTTCTTTGGCGTGAGTGAGCAGGAGTAAGTATTCTGATTAATTATTTTGTGTATTATTTTAAAATGTAATGCCAGTACGCCATATTAAGTTAAGAGCTTCTCCTCCTGTCTGTACGGTAAAGTGACAGAGAGTCGCGTGGTTATGATGCAATCGTTAGCCTATTTTTACAAAAACTGTTTCTACGGGGCCATAAAGTAACATAGAAGGTAATGGAGCCCTTTATACATTGTTGTGTATCTTTAGAAATAAATAATGGACAAATGTAGTCTTTAAACGCCTCAGATGTAAAGTTATTCGCTTTCAAAGTTACGCCAAAATGAATTGGAGTCAATGGGAATGCTAACGCAAGTGAAGTTCTGCTACAAGATGGCGGCACGCGGCCAACTACAACTTCCGGTCAACTTCCTTGCCGCCTGGTAACTATAGTAACTATTTAAAAATGTGCCGTTAAGAGGTTTTACAACAAGTTTTAAGGCAGCGATGTCAAACGCTCATTGGCTCTCGTCGGTTTCGTCAGAGATTGCGACATGCCTTGTTTCCGGTGATGTGTGTTTTGAATCTTGAATAAGCAATGTGGGCCTTCAGGGAGTGGATCGGGATAATATTTTCAGCGTTTAACTACTTAAATTATGATTTGCTCATTATACTAATATTATATTCTGCCAGAGTGGACTGCAACTGCAATGCATCGTCATTTGGACTACTGTGGTACTGCTCTTTGTCACAAAACAAAAAATCTGTATTAAATTATTACAAAAATCTGTAATCAATTATTATGATTAAGTTAAATGTGTCTAACGTTATCTGTTACGTTTCTCTCATAGACTGTATACTTTATACACTCACTCTTTATTGGTTGATTTGTTCTTTATAAAAAAAAATATATACATCTGGCCCGTGTGAAATCCATTCGGGCCGGATCTGGGCCAACACTGCTTGCTGTCTGGGTTGGGTCCGGGCTATATAAGGCTCAGGTGTGGCTCAGATTTGGGGATTCTGGTTTACTTAAGGCTGAGAATTGGCACAATTAATAAAAGCTGTTTTGGCCCAGATCAGGGCCAGCTAAGGCTGAGAATTCGGGCCGGTTATGGCCCATGTGTGGCCCGAGTCTTTAATCCAATTCTGGACCACTTCCGGGACGTCATTCTTTGCAGTACTTGGGCCGAGGGAAAAGTCTTTGTGCGGCCCGGATCTGGGCCAGAAGACATTTGCTTATGTGGGTTGGAGCATGACTGTGTATAATGTGTGTTGTAAAACCAAACAGAGAACATCTCTTCAAGTAAAACCACACTATAATAAAATGTTTTCTCCACCGTTTAAAGGCGCAATATGTAATTTTTCTGCTTTAAAAATATCAGAAATCACTATATGTATGTTATATATATTTTTTAGTTGTGTACTTACATCATCCCGACAGTTTCCACGAACTTTCAAATCCGGAGAAAATTATAGTTTAATTCGAAGACACGGCACGTTTCTTTATTTCCGTTTTGTCGCCCGTTTATGACGTCATATAAACTTTGACCCCTCTAGTTTATCTAACTTCCTGCGGAACCGCCAAATACAAAGGCGAACAGAAACAAAGACGAGACGAAGAAGAAAAAGTAGTAGCCTTTATCGAGACTATTATATTTTATATTTATATTGTTTATATTCGTATTTAAACCTCAATCACTTAGTTATGGATCATGATTATGCTTTGCCTGCACGTTCTGTGAAGCGCAAACGCACGGGTGAAATAAATGACCCGTGATGGTTTTGGGACAAGAGAAGCAACAAGACACGGGGAAATATTGGAGTTGCATTTCCAAGATAGAGAGAGCTTCGTGACAAGCTGAAACTACAGAGAGATGTCGAACGCATCCATTCAGCTAACTGTATCTATCCGTATATTTTGTGAAACGATATGATGTCTTGTGTAAAACGCAGACGCACTAGCTCTCATGTAAATCTACATTTGTTCTATATCTAGCTGAATAAAGTAGCTTAAAATGCAGTTCTCTAACTTGTTCGATATCATAGTATAACGTAATTATAATTATTAACGAAAGGCGGTCGTGTTTTTTAACATCTATTACTACTAGCTAGATGGAATATTGATTTGATAGGGGTCTCATAATTCATATAGACGGTTTCATCTGGCGCACGGTCGTGTATATCGGTCTGGCTGCGGTGCCTTCTACAAACGCAGTTAAAGGCAAGGTGATGAGTAGACTGCAGTTGGGCTCAGGTGGTTTCCTGCGGGGTGTGTTTCCCATACATTTATTTATTTTTGGAGACTCGCCACAATTTTAAAACTGATCTTTTTTTCAAAAAGGCTTCATTGAGTAACGTTACGTACTGCACGTTAAATAATATTAATTCCTTACATTTATATGTTCAAATATCAAAGCGAGGCACAGGTGTTTTTATATCGCTGTATTTCTGAAGGAAGACTTGCATGTTATATGCCTGATAGCAGCGTATGAGCGTACCAGCTCTGCTTTGTTTACAGCTGTTACTGGGAAAACCTCTATTTCTCGCGCTTTATGTCTATGCTTTAAAACATCTACTGTTGGCAAATAATGAATTGCATTTTCATTAAGTCCGCCTGATCCACGCAGCAAACATTTTGTTTGTTATCAAAAAATATCTACTCTAGAGGGACTTGGCTGTTGTTATTGATTCTATTTGGAAGTCTACCGGAAGTTAAGTTAGGTCCACAAAAGCGCTCATGCGCAGTAACGTTTGTTTATGTTGTTGCCGTTGAAACCGTCCATATCTCTCCATTCGAAAAGACGTGATTGTCAAAATACTGAGGAATGAGGAATGATAGGGAGCGAAAGAGCACGTGTTCCAATGAACAACAACTCCCATGAGCCTTACGCTCTTTCCCGACGTCATCAAAGTACATCTTATGTTGTTATTTTGATTGAGTGACCCCTGGTGGCCAAAAATTCCATACTACACGTTTAAATACACTGAGGTCTTAGCCCACTGAGTAAAACAATTCACAGGGAATTAAAAATTAACATTCCCATAGTGTTAACATAATTATAAAATGAAATGTTTTATTAAAGTTCGCAAAAAAAATATATATATATATATATATATATATTTCAAAAAATTTTATCAAAACAATGTTTTGAATATTCAGAGAACATTCAGAAGTAATAATGGGAACTTAATGGTAATTCTAGCAAATTCTTTACTGTTACTGAGTTTTCATCATAAAATGCAGCTAGACAAATAACAAATAAATGACAAATAAAAAATGTTTGTTGTGTTGTGTATCTCCCCCAGATTAGGCAGAATAACTCGCTGATCAATCTTGTCTTTCTGTGGTTATTCTCTTTGTGCAGCAATGTTGTTTCACTGCATGAGAAAATGGATGTGTGACATGATAAAAATCTATTGCATGAGTCTCACGCTAACTGCATTGGCAGCCTTTATCATTAAAGATGTCTTTCATGGTGTGAATGGGCCTTTACTTTGAATGAGTGGACTGATGTATACAACCTATAATTGAGGAAAATAAGACCATGGATGCTGCGATTGACCAATCAGAATGTAAAGAATAAAAATGCTGAACGTGTAATGAAACCATATGTCACAGTAGCTGTAGTAAAGTAAGAATACAAGCAGTCTGCACCACTAAACCATCGGTAAACAAATTTAAAATAAAAATAACTCAGGAACTACATCATGGAAAGGAAACCTCACCACAAATTTGTCTTCTCAAGCCTCTGCTGCAGACGGATGCCCACCACCCACTGATGATGTCTGATAGCTGCAGGCAGCTACACCATGTTTGCTAAAGACACCACATTTAGGCCCTTATCACAACAAATCTCCCATTACCGATGAAATACCAGACTTTACTGTCTAGTATAAAACCAAAAGGACCAAGAAGACAGTGCAAGATCAAGACTCGACTTGTTCCAGTGAAACAACAGCTCAAAAATGGGTATGTGTATTATTCATATTGCATGTTTGTTTACTCTTGGAGTGTAGTAAATGCAAAATTGTGTAAGACACAATCAATGCACACATACAAAGCAATGTAAAAATAATATGGACAAGTCATGGCAAAAGTGTTTTTTGTATTATTATTGCTTAACACGTTAAATAAATAAATAAATAAACCAATTTCAGCTTCATTGTTTAAGTTTAATTGAAATACGAATAGGCAAGATTTTTTACAAATTAATTTAAATGACTTTTAAAAAATTTATCACACTAATATAATATAATATAATATAATATAATATGTAAGGGATAATGTACATCCAGCTGGTTGGTATCTCTGGATAAACACCGACAGGGTGATCAGGAGAGTTATTGAATCATTCTGATGGGGTTAATTCTGAGATAACAACTGGCAGGATGTACATTATCCCGCTTATTACACAGCTATTTGCCACGTAAGTACATAATTAGATGCTAAATATTAATTTGAGTTATTTGATTCCAAAACTTTTGTGGAGACAGCAGTTGCAAGCAAGCGACAAATTCAAACTAGACGGACATTTAAGGGACATCAGTGCAGTCAAACCTATTACACATTATTTCACCACAAAACTGAACACACAAAAAAATTGTATTTTGGTGTGTGGTACTGCATACAAAGATTATTTTGCACATGAGAAACACCACAATAATAAGATTCCCAAATAGACCCTAAATCAGCTTTGCTGTATTTTCTCTCTCTTTCTTCATTGTGTAGAAAACACAATTTTTGAAGCTGAAAACATGACTAGAGGCACAGCACATTACACCATGAGGAATTTACAAGCTTGGAGATCTTTTCATTATGCATGTTTATTGCCACCTCTGTAGTGCATCTCATTTGAAATGGGCTTGTAATATTTCTCACTGTCTTCAGAATCGATATCAACATGTTGTCTTCAATCATATATCTTCTCTCAGTTTTGGGCTGGTGGAGTCTTAATAAGACAAATTAAATAGTCTGCTGCTAGTGCTGGAGATGGCTTTTGCTGAAGATCATCTGGACTTTAAGGCAGATACAAAAGAACAATCAATAAATTAAGCCCCAACTGAATTGTTAAATATGTAGAAAACTGGTCTCTAAATGATAAACCTGGATATAATCCAGTATGCTTATAGTCCTTATCTACAATAGTAACTTGAATAATACAGAATCTTCTAAATTCATGTTTGGAGCATGACTGTGTACACTCACCTAAAGGATTATTAGAAACCCCATACTAATACTGTGTTTGACCACCTTTCACCTTCAGAACTGCCTTAATTCTACGTGGCATTGATTCAACAACGTGCTGAAAGCATTCTTTAGAAATGGTGCATTATCCTGCTGGAAGTAGCCATCAGAGGATGGCTACATGGTGGTCATAAAGGGATGGACATGGTCAGAAACAATGCTCAGGTAGGCTGTGGCATTTAAACAATGCCCAGTTGGTACTAAGGGGCCTAAAGTGTGCCAAGAAAACATCCCCCACATCATTACACCACCACCAGCAGCCTGCACAGTGGTAACAAGGCATGATGGATCCATGTTCTGATTCTGTTTACTCCGAATTCTGACTCTACCATCTGACCGTTTCAACATAAATCGAGACTCATCAGACCAGGCAACATTTTTCCAGTCTTCAACTGTCCAATTTTGGTGAGCTCGTGTAAATTGTAGCCTCTTTTATATATTTGTAGTGGAGATGAGTGGTACCCGGTGGGGTCTTCTGCTGTTGTTGCCCATCCGCCTCAAGGTTGTGCGTGTTGTGGCTTCACAAATGCTTTGCTGCAGACCTCGGTTGTAACAAGTGGATATTTCAGTCAAAGTTGCTCTTCTATCAGCTTGAATCAGTCGGCCCATTCTCCTCTGACCTCTAGCATCAACAAAGCATTTTCGCCCACAGGACTGCCACATACTGGATGTTTTTCCCTTTTCACACCATTCTTTGTAAACCCTATAAATGTTTGTGCATGAAAATCCCAGTAACTGAGCAGATTGTGAAATACTCAGACCGGCCCGTCTGGCACCAACAACCATGCCACGCTCAAAATTGCTTAAATCACTTTTCTTTCCCATTCTGACATTCAGTTTGGAGTTCAGGAGATTATCTTGACCAGAATCACACCCCTAAATACATTGAAGCAACTGCCATGTGATTGGTTGATTAGATAATTGCATTAATGAGAAATCGAACAGGTGTTCCTAATAATCCTTTAGGTGAGTGAATAATGTTTGTTGTAAAACCAAACAGAGAAAATCTCTTCAAGTACAGGCTAATGAACATTATATATGTTTGTGAAACTTTTTTTTTTTTTTTATGAATCTACAGTAAATACGCTAAAAGTCATTTTGTTCTGCTGATTTCTGTTGGAACTTTATTCTGAATAAAACCACAGTGCATCAAAACATTGTATTTGAATTTTATGGCAGTTTCCTAAAGCACATTTATGTTTGCGCCGTAGCTTATTCTTATTGAATGGTTATCCCTAAAAAGCAATAAAATAAAAAAATACAAAATAAATAAGATAATAAAATGTGATTTCTGTTACAAGTACAACACTTATAAAGATATTAGTTACACATGTAATCAGCTTAACTGATGGAATACAGTATGGGACAAAACATGGGAACAGATCTTGATCTCGAAGATGTGTTTAAAAGAGCACACACAATCATTTTTCTAATATGGCATTGGAATGGACTGGTAAAAGGGTGTTACGTGACAAGGATAGAATATGATAAGTAAGTCTAAGAATGTGTTTGAAAATACCATCATTAGCCCAGAGAGATAACGTTCTGAGAGATGAGACTATAAGAGAGGAAGGATGCCCTCCCTTCACCGTCACACTCTCCAGCCGCTTTGACTGACTGTACGACTGCTGGCCTTTTCTTGCCAGAAAATAAAACTCAAAGACAATTGGTATATTTGTCTATTATTCAGAAGGCTTTTTCCCCCAACAAGTTACTACTTAATAATGTAATAATGTAAAAGTAATGTTCCCATAGTGTTTGCAAAAGTATAAAATGGAATGTGTCCTGACAGTTTGCGTAGTCAAAAACAATTTAAAACATTTATAAAAAATAAAACATTCAGAAGTAACATTTTAATAGAAACAATGGCCCAGTTTTTTATCATAAAATGTTGTCAAATAACAGTTGCAATGCAGCAAAACAAATAACACATAAATTACAAATAAAAAAGTTTCATAGAGTTGTGTATCTGCCCAGATTAGTCAGAATAACTCGCTGCTCAATCTTGACTGTCATTGGGTTTTCATTGTAAAATGGATGTGTGACATGAGAAAAATCTATTGCTTGAGTCTATCGCTAAATGAATTATCATTATAGTTAAGGAAAATAAGACCATTGGATGCAGCGACTGACCTGTCAGAATGTAAAAAATAAAATTGTTGAACTTGTTATGAAACCATATTTCAAAGTCGCTGGAATACAGTAAGATACCAAGTAGTCTGCACCACTAAACCACCAGTAAAAAACAAAAGAACAAGCAAAGACACAATCTGTCTCTTCTTTAAAGCATGCAGGGGAAATAAAACAACACAAATTTGTCTTCTCAAGCTTCTGCTGAAGGCGGATGCCCACCACCCACTGATGATGTCTGATAGCTGCAGCTACACCAAGTTTGCTAAAGACACCACATTTAGCCCCTTATCACAACAAATCAGCCTTTACTAATGTAACACCAGACTATTCTGTCTGGTATAAAACCAACAGGACCAAGAAGACAGTGCGAGATCAAGACTCGACTTGTTCCAGTGAATCAACAGCTAAAAATGGGTATGTGTATTATTCATATTGCATGTTTTTTTTTTATATATATAACTCTCAGAGTGCAGTAAATGCTAAATTTTCTAAGATCGAATCAATGCACAAATGCAGAGTGATGTAAAAATTATATGAACAAGTCACAGCTAAACTTGTTTTTTTTTTAATTACTTAACATGTTAAATAAATAAATAAACAAATTTCAGCTCCATTGTTTAAGTTTTATTCGAGATTCAAATAGGCAAGATTCTTTTAGCTGAAATTGCTTTTTCCAATTTGATTATACTCAAACAATATAACATAATATAGTAATACAAAATGAAGTAATATATATATATATATATATATATATATATATATATATATATATATATATATATATATATATATATATATATATATATATATATAAAAAACGATGTCAAATTTTTATCATAATTGAAGATGGATATTATTATATACATTTATATTATAAATGTATAAAACTGCACAGATTACAGATTAGGATGGTATTAAAGGGGTCATATGATGCGATTTCAAGTTTTTCTTTCTCTTTGGAGTGTTACAAGCTATTCATGAATAGATAAGACCCCTAAAGTTGCAAAGGCTAAAGTCTCAAACCCAAAGAGATATTCTTTAAGAAATCTATCACTTTTCAGAACAATGAGCTTTGTAAAAAGAACATTGCGTTTCAGAAAGGTGGGGCATAGAGAAGAAACAGTAGTGTACAGAATGTGTAAAATAATGTGCTTTTTTGAAGTTTAAACCACATAAACACATTTCATTTCACCAAATACACACAAAATGTTTTTTGGCAACATGACCCCTTTGGATAGACTTTTGGTACAGTATGAATGCCAGACACTAAGGGAATATGTCGAAATTCAGTCTTCAAAATAACCGATAATTGCTGGCATGACAGCCTTGTAAAACTGACCTACTGAATTTTACTTGGTCTCCTTTCCTTTATGCATTTTGAATTTTGATTGGTCTTCTTTACTGAATCTAACCACATTTACACAGTGAAAACAAGTTAATCTAGTTTACCAAACTCAGCCGTTTCTGTGCTTATAGCACTTTTGGTTAGATTCTAACAGAATTTTGTTGCCTTGTACCTTACATGTGCAATGACAATAAAGTTGAATGTAATCTAATCTGATAAAAAAAATTTTATTATTCACAGTTAATTAAAAAACCCATCTTTCACAATAAGTAATATTTTATCAGTAAAAATAAGTGATGAAAATGAATGTGTTTGCAAACTCTGGTCAGTATCTGCATGGTGCAGCTATTGATTGCCACAGCAATGGCCATAAAGCATTAGGTCAGTGCCAAAAGTTTCATACTCAACAGTAAAAAAAAAAAAAAAGGTCATATGGTCAAAATTTTTTTAAATGAAACTTGTCAGTTTATTGAGAAAAAAAAAATAATAAAAAAAAAATAATAATAATATATAAATGACTTGAGAACAAAACTAAACACAATTTCATTTTAGATTTATTTTAGGTTTTTAATCATCAAAAGGTTAAACAAAATGTAATTTTGGTGTGATGTACTGCATGTAAAAATTATTTTTGCAATGATACCCAAAAATCAGCCCACGGTGTGTTTTCTCTCTTTCTTCTTTGTGTAGAAAACACCAGTTCTGGAGCTGAAAACATGACCAGAGTAACAGCACATAACACCACGATGCAGGAATTTACAGGCTTTCAGATATTTTCATTATGCATTTTTATTCCCACCTTTGTAGTGGGTCTCATTGGAAATGGGCTTGTAATATTTTTGACTGGCTGCAGAATGAAGACGACCGTCAACTCAATTTGGTTTCTCAACTTGGCGATTGCAGACTTCATCTTCATGTTTTTTTCAATCATTTATTCAGTTATTCTCTCAGTTTTGGGCCGGCAGCAGAGTCGATTAATGATTGACTATTTCTTCATGGTGTTACCATTAAATCAGTTTTCTAGCATTTTTTTTCTTGTAGTTATCAGTCTGGACCGATGCCTGTGCACATGGTTGGTTGTTTGGGCTAAAAATAAACGAACTACACTTAAAGCCAAGATCATCTGCATAATTGTGTGGGTTACATCCATCAGCTGCAGCATTCCTTTCTATAAAAAAAATATGCCTCTGATTGCATTTAAATTTACAGTGGGCTTCCTCATCCCCTTTCTGATCATTGCATTTTCATACATGGCTATTGGAGTACGAATCAAACGCCTGAAGAGGGGAAAACAGCTCAGGTTGTACCGCGTTATTATAACTGTAACGCTGGCATTTTTCATATGTTGGTTTCCATACTATGTTTGCGTTTTTTCTTCAAAAATTCCAGAAGAAAATGAAAGGAGTGGCACTGACCAAGGCATATGCAAGATTGTCAGCATTTACCTGGTTTGTCTAAACAGCTGTCTGAACCCCATTCTCTATGTGTTCATGTGTGATGAGTATAAGAAGAAGCTTAAACAGTCTCTGCTGCTGGTGCTGGAGACGGCTTTTGCTGAAGATCATCTGGACTTTAAGACAGATGCAAAAGAACGATCAGGACATGAAAACTCAACTGAAAATTTAGATATTTAGAAAACTGCTCCCAAAATGATAGACCGGGACATAATCAAACTTTATTGTTATTTATCTAGCAACTTCAACATTCATGTCTGATGCATAACTGTGTGTAATGTGTGTTGTAAAATCAATCAGAGAAACTATCTTAAGGTACAGGCTAATACCCATTATACTGTAAATGTTTGGGAAACGTTTTATGAATCCAAATATGCAACAATCTAATTTTGTTCTGCTGATTTCTGTTTGAACTTTATTCAGAATAAAACCACAGTGTATGAAAAACATGTTAACTGAATGTAATGGTAATGTACTTTCCTAAAAAGCTAAATTTTTTTAATAAAATATCAAATAAGACAATCAATTATTCCTGGTACAAATTCAAAATATAAAGATACTGGTTAATAATTTAATCAGTTGAAATGATTGTACTTTATATCAAAAATATTTTTTTCTTTATATCAAAAAAAAAAAAAACAGTTGGTCATTATTACAAAATATTAGCAACCAAAACAATTATGGAATGTTTTATTTCTAAATTGTTTTAGTTAGACGTTCATCTAAAAAACAATTATGTTACTACAAACCCGATTCCAAAAAGTTGGGACACTGTACACATTGTGAATAAAAACAGAATGCAATGATGTGGAAATTTCAATTTTCTATTTTATTCAGAATACAACAGATGACATATAACATTAATAAACTGAGAAAATGTATCATTTTAAGGGAACAATAAGTTGATTTTAAATTTCATGGCATTAATTCATCTCAAAAAAGTTGGGACAAGGCCATGTTTACCACTGTGTGGCATCCTCTCTTCTTTTTATAACAGTCTGCAAACGTCTGGGGACTGAGGAGACAGGTTGCTCAGGAATAGGAATGTTGTCCCATTCTTGTCTAATACAGGATTCTAGTTGCTCAAATGGCATAGGTCTTCTTTGTCGCATCTTCCTCTTTATGATGCGCCAAATGTTTTCTACACCCGGATCCTTCTTCTGTGCAGCCAGGATGTTATAATTGATGCAGTATGTGGTCTGGAATGATCATGTTGGAAAATGCAATGTCTTCCCTGAAAGAGACGACGTCTGGATGGGAGCATATGTTGTTCTAGAACTTGGATATACCTTTCAGCATTGATGATGCCTTTCCAGATGTGTAAGCTGCCCAGATATGCAGGCTTCTGAACTGAGCACTGATAACAACTTGGGTTGTCAGTCTCTCCTTAATAATATGCACCATGGGACAGAAAACAAAACTGATTTCGTGCAGATGGCCACTGCACACTGTGATGATGTCTGATAGCTGCAGTTACATCAAGTTTGCTAACGACACCACATTTTAGGCCCTTATCAGTAACAACTACAAGCCTATAGACGGTTTCATCGGGCCCACGCGCCTGGACCTAAGTTAACTTCCGGTCTGTGTTGTGTATATCGGTCTGGCTGCGGTGCCATCTTCAAACGCAGTTAAAGCCAAGGTGATGATTAGACTGAAGTTTGACTCAGGTGGTTGTGCTGCGGGATGTGTTTCCCATACATTTATTTATTTTTGGAGCCACAATTTTAAAACTGATCGAGTTTCAAAAAGGTTTCGTTAAATAAACATGAGTAATGTAACGTTACGTAACGTATTGCACGTTTAATAATAATAATTCCTTACATTTATGTTTAAATATCAAAACGAGGCACGGGTGTTTTTATATCGCTGTATTTCTGAAGGAAGACTTGCATGTTATATGCCTGATAGCAGCGTGTGAGCGTACCAGCTCTGCTTTGTTTACAGCTGTTACTGGGGAAACCTCTATTTCTCGCGCTTTATGTCTATGCTTTAAAACATCTCCTGCTGGCAAATAATGAATTAGCATTTTCATGAAGTCCGCCTGATCCACACAGAAAACACATTTTGTTTGTTATCAAAAAATATATACTCTAGAGGGACTTGGCTGTTGTTATTGATTCTATTTGGAGTCTACCGGAAGTTAAGTTAGGTCCACAAAAGCGCTCACGCGCATTAACGTTTGTTTATGTTGATGCCGTTGAAACCGTCTATAAGGATATAAAGATTCTCTGCTTATATAAAGCTAAAGCTGGACAAAGATCGAGTAGGTTTGCAAAAAAACACTTGTCCTGTTCAGACATGCCTCTGCATGAACACTAAAGTTAAGGAGGATCGTGCAAAGAAGCCATTATGGATTGACAACAAACTTCAAGGAATCAGTTAGAATCAATCAGAAACATACATTAAACACCTCTCAACATTTAGCAACTAAAGCATTAATGTGTAAATGCAGTCTCAAAGAGAAAGCATCATTTTGTGAGATTATTTATGAGTAGTAGGAAGGGTGGTATTTACATTTCCAATGTTTTCAGTGTAATATTTAAATTTGAAATTTAAAAATATATATTTATCTTGGGATTGGGTTAAATAAAAGTCTGAACACTGTTTCAACCAAATACGTACTGTATACTTTCTTATTATTTAAATGTAACCAACATTTAAGGTGTTGTAGTTTTATGTAGTTTGTTGCCATCATTATCACGACTCAGAGGCAAGATGCAAGTGCAAGGTGGTTTAATGACAATGTATGAAGATGGTCAGAAAAACATACAACAAAGAAGTTCCAAACACAGAAGAAGAGTGACGACAATCACAAGCTCTGATGGTGGATGACGCAGGGACCTCGGTGGACAACAGTGATGATAGAGAGAAAGCAAATTCATGAACCGTGACATTCATTGCATTGTATCTTTTTGTGGAAAATATAACCAAAATCATCACATATAATTCTACCACATTATCGGCTGGCATGTATTTGGAGTCTTAGGTATATACCTTAAATTAACATGACTGGTTATAAAACGAAGACTTCGGTAAACTCTGTTTGGTTTCTCATCTTGGCATTATCAGTTATCAGTCTGGAACGATGCCTGTCCACGTGGTCTAAAAATAAAATAACCCAATATAAACCTGATAGGGGCAATAGACCCGCTCCAGCTATTCTACTAAATATGCATAGGCACTGGTGCAGTACATGGTCTCTTTATTTCTTTTCTCTTTAAAAAAAAAAAAAAATAATAATAATAATAATAATAATAATAAATATATATATATATATATATATATATATATATATATATATATATATATATATATATATATATATAAAAGGGGGACGGGACAACAAAATCAACAGAATCAAAACATCACTTAAATACAAAAACAAAATACAAATATGGCAATAATACGAGGGTCAGATTAGTTAGCTTAGCCTACAAATCTTAGGCTGAAAGTAACCATCTCAGTTACTGTATTTCTACTGCAACTATGGAAACTTACAACCTTCACATATACAACCCAATATACAACTATCAAAAAAATCAATCAATTGTGTTATCATTGCATCACACCACACCCTAGTAACTGGGGTACTGTCGCACCAAATAAGAAACACCTTAAAGCAAAAAAAAAAAAAAAAAAACACTTCCAAAACACTTGGGAAAACAGTGCTCAATGATTAGTTCCCATAAAAGTCGACCAAAACACAATAACACTTTTAAATACACATACATTTGTATATTATGATAATATACAATTTACATTGACCATAAATCAATCAATTAAACTTACAAAACATTAAAAACAAAATTCAATTATGTTTCCTAATTAAACTGGACACATTGTATCACATTAATCAACCGTGCTGCCAAATTTATTACTACAATTAAATAAGCAGAACACCCACTTAAAACAAAACCGCACTGTTTATGGCACAAAATCTACCGACCTACCCCGATATTGTCAAGCACCTAAAAAGGGGGAAAAACCCACGTTAAGAGATGTACAGTACAGCGAACAAATCAATGACTGCAATTGTTGCCGAATATTATAAGCCACACGTGCCTGATATACTCTTGTGTGAAGCCGCTCTCCACGCTCACACCAGTACAATGACAAACAACCATGTGTGAGACACACAATGTCACACCATACACCATTTAACTAATTTGGGCGCATATTACGTGGCACACATCCCTCTGTGACATCACCCAAAAAAAATTATAACCACACCAACCTACTACATATATATTTATTTATTTATTCATTATTTGTGTTTTGGTTATAAAATGTTTAATTATTCAGGTTAATGTGTAAAATAAAGAGTTGAATGTCTCTGAGAATCTCATTATGTTGTCACGTTTTGAGGGTAGATTAGAAAAGCACACTGTATGTGTTCTTCCATTATAGACAATCGCCTGTGAGAGGAAAAAAATAGTAAATTGTGTAATTATTTACAATATATAATATTTTTAAGAAGACAAAGGTTTAAAATATATACTTTTACACTATATACACTCACCGAAAGGATTATTAGGAACACCTGTTCAATTTCTCATTAATGCAATTATCTAATCAACCAATCACATGGCAGTTGCTTCAATGTATTTAGGGGTGTGATCCTGGTCAAGACAATCTCCTGAACTCCAAACTGAATGTCAGAATGGGAAAGAAAAGTGATTTAAGCAATTTTGAGCCTGGCATGGTTGTTGGTGCCAGACGGGCCGGTCTGAGTATTTCACAATCTGCTCAGTTACTGGGATTTTCACGCACAACCATTTCTAGGTTTTACAAAGAATGGTGTGAAACGGGAAAAACATCCAGTATGTGGCAGTCCTGTGGGCGAAAATGCTTTGTTGATGCTAGAGGTCAGAGGAGAATGGGCCGACTGATTCAAGCTGATAGAAGAGCAACTTTTTTTTTCTTGGGACACTTTAGGCCCCTTAGTGCCAATTGGGCATCGTTTGAATGTCACAGCCTACCTGAGCATTGTTTCTGACCATGTCCATCCCTTTATGACCACCATGTGCCCATTCTCTGATGGCTACTTCCAGCAGGATAATGCACCATGTCACAAAGCTCGAATCATTTCAAATTGGTTTCTTGAACATGACAATGAGTTCACTGTACTAATGGCCCCCACAGTCACCAGATCTCAACCCAATAGAGCATCTTTGGGATGTGGTGGAACGGGAGCTTTGTGCCCTGGATGTGCATCCCAGAAATCTCCATCAACTGCAAGATGCTATCCTATCAATATGGGCCAACATTTCTAAAGAATGCTTTCAGCACCTTGTTGAATCAATGCCATGTATAATTAAGGCAGTTCTGAAAGCAAAAGGGGGTCAAAAACAGTATTATTATGTTGTTCCTTATAATCCTTTAAGTGAGTGTATATATATATATATATATAGAGAGAGAGAGAGAGAGAGAGAGAGAGAGAGAGAGAGAGAGAGTAAATCTAATTTTAAGTTATATTGTCTTTATAAATATTAGTATTGATTTCTATAAAATGTCTATGAAGTATTCATACAACCAAAGTAATAATATGGTAATATGATTTGCTTTGATGACAGTGACATTAAAGTGATGAAAAAGAAAGAAAGAGACACAACAGACTGTGAAGCAAAGATTTAAAAACAATTGTTTTTAAATAATCTGTCTGATGAGTCTCCGGAGGCAGGGCCTGCAACACTTTCAGTTTAATCACTGAAACATAATAAAATTATGCATTTTAAATTTGGCTGAAACTTTTATCCAAATGTACCTTTATTAGTTAATGTGTTTGAATTCAGTCCTAGCACCATGCTTAACTGTTTGAGCTACAGGAACATTCTAGTTTTGCAGGAAAGACTCTGCACATGCCCAATGTGGTACCATATGCACATTCAAGATACCAGATAAAGATTCAATCATTTCAACAGGTGTACTGATGACGACATATTTTTGCCCCTTATCAGTAAAATGACAAATCAGCCTTTAGAGATGTAGTACCATGCTTTGCTGTCTGGTATAAAAACAATAATCGGTCAACAGGACTGAGAAGACAGAGCAAGATCAAAACTTGCCTTGTCTCAGTACATCACCAGCTCAAAAAATGGGTAAGAACTGAATATGTGTATTAATCATATCACATTTTTTTATGTTTTTCAAAAGTAAAATACATTCTCACTTAAAAGGCTAAGACATTTAGTAAGAAATCAAGGTTTAAATCCTGTCTCTGCGACAGAATATCTATGGTGGATATTGGAAATGTTTCTTCTTCTGATCCTTTAATTTGTGGTGTGCCTCAGGGATCAATTTTGTGCCCGCTTCTGTTTTCACTTTATCTGCTCCCTTTAGGACTTAATTTTCAGGAGCATAAAATGCGTATGATACTCAGATCAATCCCCTTTATAACACAATGATAATTATGACATATACCTCCTAGCAACTGTCTGGAAAAGGTTAGATCTTGGCTGGCTGCCAACTTTTTAACACTGAATAATTCTAAACCTGAAACAGTATTTTATTATTTTATTTTTTTATTTTTTGTCTACCAGCCTCTGTTACACAGATTAATAATCAATTTTGGCACTTTTTTCCTGTGAATTCTCATGCACATGTACAGTATTGTTCAAAATAATAGCAGTACAATGTGACTAACCAGAATAATCAAGGTTTTTCGTATATTTTTTTATTGCTACGTGGCAAACAAGTTACCAGTAGGTTCAGTAGATTCTCAGAAAACAAATGAGACCCAGCATTCATGATATGCACGCTCTTAAGGCTGTGCAATTGGGCAATTAGTTGAATTAGTTGAAAGGGGTGTGTTCAAAAAAATAGCAGTGTGGCATTCAATCACTGAGGTCATCAATTTTGTGAAGAAACAGGTGTGAATCAGGTGGCCCCTATTTAAGGATGAAGCCAACACTTGTTGAACATGCATTTGAAAGCTGAGGAAAATGCGTCGTTCAAGACATTGTTCAGAAGAACAGCGTACTTTGATTAAAAAGTTGATTAGAGAGGGGAAAACCTATAAAGAGGTGCAAAAAATGATAGGCTGTTCAGCTAAAATGATCTCCAATGCCTTAAAATGGAGAGCAAAACCAGAGAGACGTGGAAGAAAACGGAAGACAACCATCAAAATGGATAGAAGAATAACCAGAATGGCAAAGGCTCAGCCAATGATCACCTCCAGGATGATCAAAGACAGTCTGGAGTTACCTGTAAGTACTGTGACAGTTAGAAGACGTCTGTGTGAAGCTAATCTATTTTCAAGAATCCCCCGCAAAGTCCCTCTGTTAAAAAAAAGGCATGTGCAGAAGAGGTTACAATTTGCCAAAGAACACATCAACTGGCCTAAAGAGAAATGGAGGAACATTTTGTGGACTGATGAGAGTAAAATTGTTCTTTTTGGGTCCAAGGGCCACAGGCAGTTTGTGAGACGACCCCCAAACTCTGAATTCAAGCCACAGTACACAGTGAAGACAGTGAAGCATGGAGGTGCAAGCATCATGATATGGGCATGTTTCTCCTACTATGGTGTTGGGCCTATTTATCGCATACCAGGGATCATGGATCAGTTTGCATATGTTAAAATACTTGAAGAGGTCATGTTGCCCTATGCTGAAGAGGACATGCCCTTGAAATGGTTGTTTCAACAAGACAATGACCCAAAACACACTAGTAAACGGGCAAAGTCTTGGTTCCAAACCAACAAAATTAATGTTATGGAGTGGCCAGCCCAATCTCCAGACCTTAATCCAATTGAGAACTTGTGGGGTGATATCAAAAATGCTGTTTCTGAAGCAAAACCAAGAAATGTGAATGAATTGTGGAATGTTGTTAAAGAATCATGGAGTGGAATAACAGCTGAGAGGTGCCACAAGTTGGTTGACTCCATGCCACACAGATGTCAAGCAGTTTTGAAAAACTGTGGTCATACAACTAAATATTAGTTTAGTGATTCACAGGATTGCTAAATCCCAGAAAAAAAAAATGTTTGTACAAAATAGTTTTGAGTTTGTACAGTCAAAGGTAGACACTGCTATTTTTTTGAACACACCCCTTTCAACTAATTGCCCAATTGCACAGCCTTAAGAGCGTGCATATCATGAATGCTGGGTCTTGTTTGTTTTCTGACAATCTACTGAACCTACTGGTAACTTGTTTGCCACGTAGCAATAAAAAATATACTAAAAACCTTGATTATTCTGGTTAGTCACATTGTACTGCTATTATTTTGAACAATACTGTAAAAAATTTAGGAGCGATTCTCAACAATGGCCTTAAATTTGATTTAACTGTAACTGATATACACAAAATAGAAATGAGAAAAATAAGGCTATTGGATGTAACGTTTTAACGTGTAATGAAACCATATTTCAAAGTAGCTTCAGTATAGTAAGATACCAAGCAGTCTGTACCACTAAACCACCGGTTAAACAAATATATATATATATATATATATATATATATATATATATATATATATGTATATCTGTCTCTTCTTTAAAGACCATCATGGAATGGAAACCTCACCACAAATTTGTCTTCTCAACACTCTGCTGCAGACAGATGCCCACCACTCACTGATGATGTCTGATAGCTGCAGCTACACCAAGTTTGCTAATGACATCACATTTAGCCCCTTATCACAACAAATCAGCCTTTATAGATGTAACACCAGACTATTCTGTCTGGTATAAAACCAACAGAACCAAGAAGACAGTGCAAGTTCAAGACTCGATTTGTTCCAGTGAATCAACAGCTCAAAAATGGGTATGTGCATTATTCATGTTGCATGTTTGTTTAAATATACTCTCAGAGTGCAGTAAATGCTAAATTGTTTAAGATACAATAAATGCACACATACAGAGATGAAACAGGCAAGATTTTTTACAAATTAGCTGACATGACTTTTTCCAATTTGAATACACTCAAACATTATAATATAATATAATATAATATAATATAATATAATATAATATAATATAATATAATATAATATAATATAATATAATATAATATAAAGTGTTGTTGAATATATAAAAAACAATGTAAAATCTTCAAATTAATAAAACTGCACAGAATACAGATTAGGGAAATATTAAATAAACTTTTGGTATCAATGACACTAGGGGAATTTGTTGAAATGGAGTCTTGAAACTATAACTGATAATTTTATATTGGCATACTGCATTTTATATGGTCTTCTTTCCTTTATGCAGTTTGATTGGTCTTCTTTATTATATCTAGCCACATTTTTACAGCAAAAACAAGTCTTGAGTTTTTATTTTATTTTATTTCAATGTCTAGTTTTCCAAACTCAGCCGTTTCTGTGCATTACTGATTTTTTCACAGTTCATTCAGAAATGCATCTTTCACAATTAGTAATATTTTCTCCATAAAAATCAAGTGATTAACTTTAATCTGTTTGTTCAACACTCATGAAAATAAAGCTGCTTCGAAAGGTTCTTTACATAGAAGAACCAAGGATTTTTAAAGAACCATCTCTTACATTTGTATAATCTGAAGAACCTTTTGGCACAAAGAACTTTTTGTGAAATAGAAAGATTCTTCAGATGCTTCAGAAAGGTTCTTCACATGTTAAAGGTTATTTATGGAACCATTTAGACAAAAAGGTTCTTCTATGGCATTGTGAGGCACATTTATTTTTAACTGTGAAACTCTGGTCAATTTCTGGTACATCTATTGATTGCCACAGTAATGGCCATAAAGCGTGAGGTCAGTGCCAAAAGTTTCATACTCAATAGTATAAAAAATTATAATAAACTTATCAGTTTTTTAAAAAAGAAGACATTTTGTTCCTCCACTCCTCCATGCATTTGATGCAATAAAATATCAAGATTAATCAGTATGACTTGAGAACAAAACTTTATTTCAGGTTTTTAATCACCAGAGGGTTAAACAAATTGCATTTTGGTGTGCGTTACTGCATGCAAAAATTATTTTGCACATGAGAAACACCCCAATGATAATATGATGCTTCCAAAACAGACCCAAAATCAGCCCTCATTGTGTTTCTCTCTCTTTCTTCTTTGTGTAGAAAACACCAGTTTTGAAGCTCAAAACATGACCAGAGTAACAGCACATCCCACCACTATCCAGATTGTGGGAATGATCTTTCTTGCATGCATTTTAATTGCCACCATTGTAGTTGGTCTCATTGGAAATGGGCTTGTAATATTTCTGACTGGCTGCAGAATGAAGACGACCGTCAACTCCATTCTGTTTCTCAACTTAGCGATTGCAGACTTCACCTTCCTGCTGACTACAGTCTTAATTCTTTTCTTAATTTTGGCCCAGAGTCAATTAGGTAAAATAACTAACAAATTATTTTCCTTTATATACAGACTAAATCTGTTTGCTAGTATTTTCTTTCTTGTAGTTATCAGTCTGGACCGATGCCTGTGCACATGGTTGGTTGTTTGGGCTAGAAATAAACGAACTACACTTAAAGCCAAGATCATCTGCATAATTGTGTGGGTTTCATCCATCGGCTTCAGCATTCCTTTCTTTACAGTTACGTTTACTCTTGCGTCTCTGGTCACATATCATTTTACAGTGGGCTTTCTCATCCCCTTTCTGATCATTGCATCTTCATACACAGCTATTGGACTACGAATCAAACGCCTCAAAGGGGGAAAGCATCTCAGGACATACAGGGGCATTATAACTGTAACTCTGGCTTTTTCATATGTTGGTTTCCATTCCATGTTTGCCATTTTTATGCAGTAACTGCAGTAGGAAATAACTGGAGTGAAGTATTGTTGACAGCAATGATTGTCTGTTTCTGCCTGGTTTATCTCAACAGCTGTCTGAACCCCATTCTGTATGTGTTCATGTGTGATGAGTATAAGAAGAAGCTTAAACAGTCTCTGCTGCTGGTGCTGGAGACGGCTTTTGCTGAAGATCATCTGGACTTTAAGGCAGACGCAAAAGAACGAGGACATGAAAACTCAACTGAACTGTTGGATATGTAGAAATGCTGCTGATTTCTGTTGTTACTTTATTTTAAATAAAACCACAGTGTATCATAAAATTTTACCTGCATTTGATTGCAATTTCCTAAAGGATATTTCTGCTCTCACAATAGCAAATTCTTATTGAAGGATTTTCCCTAAAAAGCAAAAAATAAATAACAAGAAAATAAATAAAATATGATTTCTGATACAAATAAAAAACTACAAAGATATTGTTTAACAATTAACAATTTAGTCAGTTTAACTAATGATATATGGGACACAATATAGGAAAAAATGGCAAAAAAACAAACAAAAAAACAACAACAACACTTTTTATGGAGCATTTTACTTTTGCTTTAGTTGGATGTTCATCTAATATTTTTTTTAAATGTTAATTCTTGTTTCAGAAATGTTTTGAATGTTCAGAAACCATTCAAATGTAACATTTAAATGGGAACATAATGAAAGTGTTAGCAAAATGTCAGCTGACTGATTTTTCAAACTGTGTTTTAATCATAAAAATATCGTAAAATGTCTGCGGTTGTCAGTTTACTCTTGGAGTAACATCAGTATATTCCTCTTATACTGATGAGTATAAGAAGAAGCTTAAACAGTCTCTGCTGCTGGTGCTGGAGACGGCTTTTGCTGAAGATCATCTGGACTTTAAGGCAGACGCAAAAGAACAATCAGGACATGAAAACCCAACTGAACTGTTGGATATGTAGAAAACTTGTCTCTAAATGTTAAACCTGGATCTAATCCTCAGGTCCTTACACTGGCTTCCAGTTACATTTAGGATTGATTTTAAAGTACTTTTACTTGTTTATAAATCACTCAACGACCTAGGACCAAAATATATTGCAGATATGTTCACTGAATATAAACCTAACAGAGCACTCAGATCTCTAGGATCAAGTCAGTTAGAAATACCAAGGGTTCACACAAAACAAGGGGAGTCCGCCTTTAGTTACAATGCCGCCCAGAGCTGGAAAAATCAGATGTGCTAAAACACTAGCCACATTTAAATGTAGACTCAGAACTCATCTGTTTAACTGTGCATTTATTGAATGAGCACTGTATTTTACAGTACTTGTATTTTTACTGTAGTTTTAAAATTGCTTGTTTTATTTTTGTTCATGATTACTATATTTTATGTAAAGCACTTTGAATTACCATTGTGTATGAAATGTGCTATATAAATAAACTTGCCTTGCCTTTTCACCACTTTTTTTTTTTTTTTTTTTTTTACTGCGTGAGAAAGTGAACGTGTGGTGTGAGAAAATCAATTGCATGAGTTGGCACCCCTTTATCATTATAGTTATCTTTCACGGTGTGAACATGCTTTTACTTTGAGCTGACACATATACATGATGTGGAATTTAATAAATATTAGACTGCTGGATGCTGCGATTGGCCGATGTGAAAAATAAAAATTACGAATGTGTTATGAAGCTGTACTAAAGTAAGTAATCTACATCTCTAAACCACAAACAATGCCGATCTAATTTCAATTAGAATCGGCAAAAAATGCATTATAAGACAGAAAAAAATAAAAAATAAAAAAGACTCAAAATTGGTTTCTCAACCCTCTGCTGCAGGCAGATGCCCACCATTGTGATGATGCCTGATAGCTGCAGCTACAACAGGTTTGCTAATGAAATTACATTTTAGGCCCAGTATTAGTTATCAGTAATAACAACAAATCAGCTTTTGATATGCAGTACCAGGCTTTGCTGTTTGGTATAAAATCAACAGTCTGTCAAAAGGACCAAGAAGACAAGAAGTGCAAGATCAAGACTTGGCTTGTCCCAGTGTATCAACAGCTCAAAAGGGTATGTGTTATTCATTTTACATGTTTTTGTAACTCTCAGACTGTAGTAAATGCAAAACTGTTTTACAGTGCATTGTAAAATATATAAATAAATAAATATATATATATAGTTATTCGTCATTTAACAATTCAAAAATAAATTGTTGAAATTAGTTTTTCCAATTTGGTTACACTCAATAGTATTAAAATAGCAGTGGTGGCTCATGGGTTTTAAAATTAAGGAAGCACACTAATCGTATTGGTCTGGGGATCCCTGCCGATTTTTATTATTAGGGGTTCAAGTATGCAGTGCTGAAACCCCATTGTAATTGTTAGGATTTTTTACACTTTATTTATTTTTTATTATTATTATTCTCCGGTAAAACTGATCGTGCATACCAAACCGTAAGGCCTAGAGAGCTGAAAATAAGTCAAAATGTAGTAATCTGCCTCGCTACTCAGGCGCAAAGACCTGGCCTGTGGGGCACAATATATAATATATAATCGATTCAGGTGAATTCTCAGGAGTTTTGTTGGGAGACAAGGGATATTCATGCCTGCCTTATCACTTGACTCCCTATCAGGAGACGCAGACTGAGGCACAGCACAACTACATTATTGCCCATGCACACACAAGAGCTCATTTGGGCTCATCAAGTCAGGGTTTCAGTGCCTAAATTTCCTCAGAGTGACATTGTAGTTGCATGTCTTGTGCTACATAACATTGCCTGTCTGAGGAGAGAGAGGCAACCAAGGATTGTAGAGGAAGACTGGGACATTGAATCATACATAATCATAATAATAATGGAAATACACACTATTTAGCACCTCACAGGTAGGCTTTTAAATATATAATGTGCAAATCTGTGCCTACCTCCTTGAACATACTGACACAGTCTCCTCATCCTCCTGTATATGGGCCTTCAGCCTGAAACCATTAATTAAACTCAGTTTAATAAAATCACCACTTGACAATTAATCAGTGCTTTAAACTCATACTGTCATACTCACAGGGTTCAGCATAATGTCTGGTGGATCCAGCAAGCACACAGAATTTGGCATCACTATGAAACTAAATAAAAAACACCTTTTAAGTAGTCATTTCTTAATGGATTCAGATACTGTTCCCCCCTCTATTCTCTCAATGACAGGCCTCCCTTTGTTCATTTCTAATGCCAGCTCCTCTGCGGGAGTAAAGTTGGCTGTCGGTGGCCCTCCCCCAGTGCCAGCAACCTCACTCTTCTTTTTGGCAGCTGCAATAAACATCATGAGACTGGACAGTTGTAACATCAAGCTGGTCATGTTTAAGTACTTAGACTATAATTACCATTCTGAACAATATTTTTATGTTCTTTTTTCTTCACTTAAATTGCTGCTGTAAAAGTTAGTTACACACACACACACACACACACACACACTTACTGCAATGTGTTGTGGCAAATATTTAATTGCACTTTAGTAAAATATAGTACATTTTGTACATTTAATGTTAGTGAAAATGTACATTTCATATTAGTTGCTACTTACGCATTGAGAATATCAGCAATTTCCTGCCAGCCTTTATCTCATTTTATTAATAGCTGCGGTATTCCCTTTTTGGTAATCACATGTTTAAATTCTTTGTAAGTCTCGAGAAGCAAACATTGCTCAGTCGCAGTGAACATCGCTGCTCTTTCTTTCCCCTTAGTTGCCATGATAAATTGATGAATCCATGCTCAACTATCAGGGCTTCTTAAGAATAGCGTGCACGCGCAATTATCTAGACTAGATAAACCCATATCAAATTAGTGAGATTGTGTGAACTTCAATTACCTTTTATGGAACCACTTTAGCCCCAACTTATTTTTTAGGCTCATTCAAGTCCGGTTTTGGAGTTTAATCCCAGCTTTTCTAAGCGTCTTTTATGGAACAACCCCCAGGTGCAGTTTAGGGGTATAACGATTCATTCGTTTTCTCGATGCATCGATTACAAACCCTGTCGATTCATATGCATCAATCTTGAAACATGATTTTTGAATCGTGAATCGCCGATCTTGGACAGTAATCGATTCAAAATGCTAAGAATCAAATGAATCGCGATTTCTATAGCGATTCAATGCTTTCAAAATGTATACACATTAAATTACTACACGCACTAATTAATGGAGACCTTGAACAGTGTTCGTGCCTCTTATCTGTCCTTCACGCGCTCGCGGCGTTCCACTGTTACCACCTCACAGGATTGCGCTCGTGCTCCGTTCGTCTCTGACGCAGCTGACGTGTGATCTATAGGACTCAAGGCCAGTAATGCCAGGTGGCAAGGAACTCGACCGGAAGTTGAAGTTGGGTGGGGGCTGCCATCTTTTAGCAGAACTTCACTTGCGTTAGCATTCCCATTGACTCCCATTCATTTTGCCGTCACTTTGACAGCAAATAACTTTACATCTGAGGCGTTTAAAGACTCCGTTTGCCCATTATTTATTTCTAAAGATACACGACAATGTATAAAGGGCTCCATTACCTTCTATGTTACATTATGGCCCCGTATAAACAGTTTTTGTAAAAAATAGGCTAACGATTGCGTCATAACCACTCGACTCTCTGTCGCATTACCGTACAGACAGGAGGAGAAGCTGGCAGGCAATTAACTTAATATGGCGTACTGGCGTTACATTTTAAAATACTATACAAAATAATTAATCAGAATACTTACTCCTGCTCACTCACGACAAAGAACTCCCCGCTCAAGCTCGCCGTCTCTACAAGATTAACGATGGCAGTTTGCACGCACAGCCACTAGAAGATTTACATCTGTCAGACAGGTTGCTGACGTCGTCAAGCTTCGTTTGAGTCTGCGCGTCAGAAACGTTGTGCTAAAAAACGCTAAAAATGGGCTTCACTTGTCTCAATTGAGTTCCAATGGGGTCGCTGTGTCCATTTTTTTTACTGTCTATGAGTAATGCTAACGTGAAGTAGTTTTATTTTTCTGTAGTTTGTCAATGGCTCTCTGCATCTTACCGTAGTTACCGGAGTCGTCGGCAGCTGTATTTATTGCATGGACGGAGCAGAAATGTAAGTGTCTAAATCATACGCACAGATCCATTGAATGATAAATGTTTTTAAACAATGCGGATGAACCGATTATACTAAGGAAACTTTTCAAATTAACCACAGCATAAACAACGACCTTAAAATAAGAGCGCGAGAATTATCTGATAATCAGATGCATGAAAGTAGCGTTTGTTTCATTAGCAAACAGACATCTGGCGCGTTTTATCTCAGAATCATTCGCTGATGGTGAGGAAAAGTTAAATAGAGATGAAGACGTTTTCACACTGAAAGAGAAGCGATCTCGCTCTCATAGACGTGCCAGGCTATATCTGCAGCTAAACTGAATAAAAGCAGAAATAACTGATGAAAAAAAAAAAAAATGTATGAATGATGCAGTGCTAATTGACATTTATTACAGTACAGAAACTATAAAGTATATTTTTTACCTTATTCTGTGCAGAAAATTTAAATAATTGCTAATTAAATGTAGCCTAGTATATAAAACAATCTTAAAATTGCCATTAGAAAAAAATATCGATTACAAATGATTGATTATTGTCCAGCAGTGTATTTGATTTATTACAGCTAATTAAAAGTAATTAAAAAAGATGATAATTCCTTGTAAAAAATAAAATAAAAATAGTAATAATAATAATAATTATTATTATTATTATTATATAGGCTACATACATAAAATTATTGTATTTGACATTTCTGTCACTTCTGAAATTATGGCTACGCCCCTGGTGTGACAAAATGTTAGCTTATACATAATACTCTTTAAGCTCTTTTTTAAAAACTTGGCTTACGTACATTTTTACGTATGCCATGTCGCATCATTAAACTAGCATTTAACAATGGACAAAAGTTTTTTTTTTTTTTTTCTAACCTATGGTTCTCGAACCATAAATGCTACTGTAATTTGCCCCCTGACTAAGCATTTAAAGAATTTAGTAGAAGCATTTAAATAATCCCATGAATGCACTTGAAGAATGCAGAATCGAATCGTTATAATCGAATCGAATCAAATTTAATTGTGAATCGAATCGAATCGTTCTAAATTTGCAAAAATCGTTCTTGAATCGAATCGAAAACCTATGAATCGTAATCGAATCGAATCGCTGACTTGCCAAAGATTCACAGCCCTAGTGCAGTTGGTAATTTTTTTTTTCTTTTTCCTTTACAACACCAAAAGCAGGGACAGAAAACATTTTAAATTGATTCTTCATATGGCAGTTCCTTTACTTGTCTATTAATATATTAATTACTATTAACTAACTATTAATTAACATCCACAAGTAGGTAATTTTGCCACAATAAGCTCATAAACACAATAAGCTTTTTTTGTTCCAACTGTACCCATGTCTGATACAGTTGGAACAGTACCCTAGTACAGTTGAGACACCCATCCGTAATGCTTTAAATCTGCCTAACCATGTCATTGCAAAAGTAAAATACCTTTAAAAAATTTAATTTTTAATTTTTTAATTTTAATTTCCATTCAGTATTTTTTTTCATTATTTGTTTAGTTAAAAGAAGTTCATTTGTAAAATGAAACATTGTACAGTAATGACAAACAGCAATAAAATATTTAATTTCAGTTCATCATTTAATAATTAACAGTTGAAAACTAGAGTAGCAGTAAAAAAACAATTGCAAACAATAATAACAAGTGCAAACAAAAACCTAATATACATAATAACACAAAGTAGTGCAACTAAAATGTTCGGCAATAGGAATATAGTGCGGGTACATTTGGTACATTGTGTCTCAACTGTACCCCGCTCACCACCTGTAAGTTACTCTTAACAGTCATGTAAGCATTACAAGCTATTCAATTTGGAAGGGATGTGGTGAAGTGAAAAACTTCCCTTGGAAAAAAGTCTTAACCCCAGCTTGCGAGAACGACACATCGATGACAAACCGTCATCTGCCTACAAAGGGAATCAGCCTCTCAAGACTGATCTCTGGTGTCATCAGAGCAGTTAGCTTGGTGCCCTGGAGATGGTCGAACTACAGTAGCTGCTCTGGAAACCCCCCAGGAGGTCGCAAGCCTCTTAGCACTACTACGTTTCTGGACGGTAACTGAGAGAAGCATTCGCCAGAGACTGTTGCACCCTGGAACACCGGCAGGATTGGCAGATCGAGCTCCTGATGTCCTGATGTATACACCACTCTTCCCCAGAGGTCAAGTCAAGTCAACTTTATTTATATAGTGCTTTAAACAAAATACATTGCGTCAAAGCAACTGATCAACACTGATTAGATTTAATAGGTATGATATACCCTTGTTAAAGGAATAATAATAATTAGGAAAATAGTGTATCAATAACGCAAAATGACAGTTAAACCTCTGGAGTCGATCCAGATCCAGATCCAGAGACCACACCTACAGCCTCTAAGCTCCATGCGGGGGTGCACCCTCTGCCTGTGAGAGGAGATCCACTCATGATGGGAACCTCCCATGAAGTGTCATCAAAAAGAGAAATCAGGCACAGGAACCATACCCGGCTCGGCCAGAACGGGGCTACTAACACGGCCCGACTCCGTCCCAGCGTACTCTCTCCAGAACTCCCTGGAGCAAAGCAATCAGGGAAAAATGTACAGATGAAGTCTCGGTCACATCTGAACCATGGCGTCCAGCCTCAGTGCAGCTGGATGAGTCACAGGAAGCCAGAGGGGACAGTGTGATGTCTCCTGAGCCGTAGACAGATCCACCTGAGTCTGGCCAACCTTTCCAACTCTGCTTCATCACCTCGGTGTTAAGCCGCCTTTCCTCGTTCCTCTGCCCCTGCCTCAACAGGATGTCTGCTCCCATATTAAGATGCCCAGGAATGTGGACTGCTGTCAGCGAGAGGAGTTCACCCTGGGACCACTCAAGGATCGGGTTCACTAGTTTGTATAAACGGGTGTGAGCGCAGAACTCCTTGGTGGTTGATGTAAGAGACCACTGCTGTGTTGTCATTGCGCAGCAACACATGGTGACCTCTAAGGTCTGAGAGAAAGTAATTTAGTGCTCGAAGCACGGCCAGCATCCTCGGGCAGATGATATGCCATGTCGGATGGTGGCCACTCCACAGACCGCAGGCAGGGTGGCCACTAATGACCGCACCCCAGCCGGTGAGGGATGCGTCCGTTGCTAGCATTACACGGTGACAAGGAGCTCCCAGCACCGGGCCCTGAGACAAGAACAAAGGTTTTCTCCACATGTCTAAGGCACGTAGGCATTTCCACGTGACCTTTAGCATGCCAAGTGGGTTTCCCCTCTGGGAGAACCCCTTGGTCTAGAGCCTCCACTGTAGGGGTCTCATGTACAGCAGGCCAATAGCATTCATGTTGGACGCAGCTGCCATCAGACCCAGCAATCTCCGAGACTGCTTGACATTGAGTGACTGGCCTTCTCTCACGACTGCAGTGAGGATCGACACGATCCGAGTAGATTACATACGTGCCTGCATCGTGGTCGAATCCCACACCATGCCCAGATAAGTGGTTCTCTGTACTGGAAAAAGCACACTTTCCTTGGTGTTAAGTCTTAACCCCAGCTCGCGAGAACGACACATCGATGACAAACCGTCATCTGCCTAGAAAGGGAATCAGCCTCTCAAGACTGATCTCTGGTGTCATCAGAGCAGTTAGCTTGGTGCCCTGGAGACGGTCGAACTACAGTTGCTGCTCTGGAAACCCCCCAGGAGGTCGCGAGCCTCTTAGCACTACTACGTTTCCGGACGGTAACTGAGAGAAGCATTCGACAGAGACTGTTGCACCCTGGAACACCGGCAGGATTGGCAGATCGATCTCCTGATGTATACACCACTCTTCCCCAGAGGTCAAGTCAAGTCAAGTCAACTTTATTTATATAGTGCTTTAAACAAAATACATTGCGTCAAAGCAACTGATCAACACTGATTAGATTTAATAGGAATGATTTACCCTTGTTAAAGGAATAATAATAATTAGGAAAACAGTGTATCAATAACGCAAAATGACAGTTAAACCTCTGGAGTCGATTAACGCGTATACACGTTATGAGTCATTTTCTCCTGATAACCCTGAAAAGAACTTAAATTACACTTTCAGTTTTGATCGTACAGATAAGAGCAATACATCAATCAAATCTGTAAAGGGTCTTCTTTTTTGTAAATAGACATAATAACAACAAAACTTTGTGCATTTATGAAATAAAGATAACAAACAGGGTGTGCTGTCTGCAGCCTTTGTCTGTGCTGATTTTCATTTACAAACGCGTCATTAAAATGAACTGTAACTGAATACTCAATGAATAGACATGAGAGATATGTCTATAGAACGCCTGACATGTCTACTTTTGAACTAAACAAATATTATGTGATGAAGTAATCCATATGAAAACAACGATATGTCGGTTTTTCACGTCTCCCTTCATTATCTTCTAATGCGACCACGCCCTGTGCTGAACACCCTATTCAGATTCTAATGTTCCACTGAGACGCGTGGCTTGAATATGCCCACACAACAGAAAACAACACAGCGAGATTGTTCTTCAAGTAGTTTTTATTTAACCATTTGTTCCGCAATGAGAGGAATAAGACAAAATTCACCCATTCTTTAAATTACCCCCCCCCCCCCCCCCCCCAAAAAAAATAATAATAATATTCTCAGCACTTTTCAGCATTAATAATAATAATAATGATGATGATAATAACAATAAAAAAATCTTATGAGAAAATCAGATTGTTAAAAGGATTTCTGTAGGATTGTGTGACTGGAGTAAAAAAATTTAGTTTGAAAGTCATGACAAAACTTCTCCAGGCCTCTAAAATATCCATAGACTCTAGAGGGTTACGTTTGATGCTAGACAAATATTGAGTGTTGCAAGTTGGAAATGGCTGAGAACTATCATAATTAATAATGCTTTATTCAATTAACACGCATCACATTTATTTTCAGTACTGCATTTTTATTTGAAGTTCTTGTGAGTTTGCATGTAAAGAGAAAAATAAACAATAATAAAAAAAATTTAGTTCAGCTCTCAATTCAGAATTTTGGGTTATTTCGCTCTCCTTGAAGGCTTCATGCCTGGACATCTTTTGCTTCATTAGCGAAGCAGATTTTCTTCAAATGCACTAGTGATGTATGTGAACTAACGTTCATACATTTCCTTGAGGATTTTTATGTTCTCGCTGTATCTCAGCTGATTCTTACTGGAGGCCTCCTTCCACCTTTAACATATATGAAAAATAAATTATAAATATCATATACACAGTGTAATTTGTATCCTTGCCCCCACCCGTATTCATGGTAGAAATGATAGAATGATGAAAAATTATACTTTTGTCTAATTTTCTTCCAGCGTTTGATGTGACTGAAGATAAGAGATGAGGTGCCTGCTGCAGCATCTACAGACTGAAAAAAAACAAATTAGATATGATCTAATTCGGCACACAATTGATCTAAGCACACAATTTAGCTACATTAGTGTTACAAATTAAAAGATGACAAGACCAAAAAAAAATCAGTATGCAAACAGGTTTACTTATCACATTCCTAACAACGATTGGTTAAGAGTTAAGAGGAGGTGTTTGATGGAAACTTTATCTTCTGTCACTTAGCAGTTTGCTTAAATGCAGATCTATAAAGAAAGATTACTGCGTCCAGTAGACCGTGTATGACACAACAGTTGCCATAGCTCACCTGACTCTCTGTAGGTTTCTCTACAGGTGGAATTCTGAGATTGACAGGTTCACCAGCTGCACCTACTGGACAGGTAACAGGTGGAGGAAGCCTGTACACGTTCTGTCCTTTGCCATTAAGCATGTCAGTCATCTGAAAGAATAATCAGAATCAGAAAGAGCTTTATTGCCAAGTTTGCATGAACATCCCAGGAATTTGTTTTAGTGACATAAGCTTCCAGTACACAGAGAAAAACAACAGACTAAAAAAAATAAATTCAAGTAAAAAAATTGTATAAACAGTTCTGCTACCGATGATAATGGACTAGAATAGAGTAGAATGCAGGGATGTACTAGGATGGAGGGCTAACAAATTAATATAAGGATATTGCACATTTTTAATGCATAAGTGGAGAACATTTAAATGTTCATGAAGTAGATCGCCTGGCTGTCCTTGTATTTGTGGCTCTGAAGCACCGGCCAGATGGCAAAAGTTCAAAGATGGGGTAACTTGGATGTGAAGGATTCAGAGTGATTTTCTGAGCCCTTTTGCTCACTCTGGATGTATACAGTTATTGAAGGGAGGGCAGGGGAGCACCAATAATCCTTTCAGCAGTCCAAACCGTTCTCTGTAGTCTTCTGATATCTGATTTTGCAGCTGAACCAAACCAGACAGTTACTGAAGTGCACAGGACAGACTCAATGAAGGCTGAGTAGAATGGTTTCAGCAGCTCCTGTGGCAGGTTAAACTTCCTCAGCTGGCAAAGGAAGTACAACCTTTGTTTGGCCTTTTTAACGATGGAGTCAATGTAATTGTTCCACTTCAGGTCATGAGAGATGGTGGTTCGCAGGAATCTGAATGACTCCACTGCAGTCTATGTGCTGTCTATGATGGTGAGTAGGGGGAGTGCAGGGGGGTTTCTCCTGAAGTCCACTATCATCGCCACTGTTTTGAGAGTGTTCAGATCCGATTAGCCGGCCCTGGCCCGCTTGGAAGAGGTGGGCCAGAGCACGGTTCAGTTGGACTCGGGCGCGGTTTGCCTGCAGTGTGAGCGCTAACCATGCTGGAGCACGGAAAAGGACGCGTTGCGTCACGGTTTTGCGACGCTCCAAAACCAACATGGCAGGGAAAGAGTCGCTTTGGTCTATGGCAGAGGTGCAAAACGCATAAAAACTCAAAACTGCAAAGTCCTTGCTGCACTTCAGCTGGTACCTTGCAAACATCCTCATACGAGCAGCACGATTATGTTAAAATTTCTGCGCCACTAAGGCGACACATCTGTTTAACAACAGGCTGTGAGAGGGCTGTGGACCAAACGACACAAAATTAACCACAAAGAAAACAGAGCGATGGACTCCATTGTGTTCAGAGAGCGCCGCTCTTCCTGTTTATCCCGAAACCGTCGCACCATAATGACGTAAGCGTGCTCCGGCACGAATGCTGAAACCCTATATGTTAGTGCAGGCCAGAGGGGGAGTGGGGAGGGGGGACAATCGTACTCGGGCCCGGTTCATGGCAACCGTGCCTAGTGTGAGTACACCCTAAAAATCGAAGAGCAGTTTCCCCCAATTTTAATCCTTGTTTTTTGTACATATTACTTTACTATTAAAAGGTTACTGGACAGTTATATACTGTAATATGATGTATAAATGAAGTGAGCAAAGTGAACCTTAAATGAGTGTGCCAAATTGATTAAAACATAAGCTGCTTAACATGATTTACAAAGATAATGATTGGGGGGAAAAGGAAGGAAAGAAGACTTGCAAAGGAAGACTAAAGCATTATTATTTTATTGTCACTGGGATACTATTATTATAGTTTTGCCAAAAATTTTGTATTTTAACTTTCAGTTACATTTTAGTTTATGGTTTGCATAAATTTGTTGTGTTTTGTAATTTTGGTAGGTTTTTTTTTATTTATTTATTTTTTTCGAGAGTTTTAGTTATTTAGTATATCAAGTTAACTAAATGAAAATAAGAAATTAAACCTTGGTGACTACCTGAAATATTTTATTTCAGTTAATGATTCAAATTTTTTAATGGTTTTCATTTAATTTTTGTTGTTCTAGCAGGGATGTGGGAACTATATTGTGAGGGGGGGCGGGGGGTGTTAGTGTAGGCCTTTTGTAGGCTGTGTTATGTATCCTGATTGACTTCATGATTAGTTAAATCTTTTGCACATGCATCGGCACAGAGTTAACCATTTCAGGCAGTACAGGACAGCGTCTGTCTTGTTCACTTCATGTCTTTGGGCGTTACGCACAGCTCAGTGTGGCCCAGACTTGGTGCCAGGATTCCAGTTTTGGATGGACCAGACCAATTGTGGGTGGGCCTTAAATTAAAAATGTTAAATAAATAAAAAAAACGTTATCCCATCACTGCTTAACCTAATAAAAAATATTGACTAATATAGCCAACTGTTATATTATTTGTGTGTATACATAATATAGATTTTAAGAGCTTGATGCTCTTTAAATGTTTTGTTGCATTGTTAAAAATTCCGGTGCATAGGACAGACCTAGCCGTGATTACTCTCCATGGTTCTGACCAAAGAAGAGCTAAAAAATATTATTTAGAAAACTGCACAAAATTATTTTTGATGCACAATAATGTATGTGCTGTGGTCTAACAAAAACATAATAGTGGCCAAAACTGACTTCCATTTTAAGTACATTACTGGAAGCATGTTTGCATTTGTCATTTTCTGTGGCAAATGGCAATGTGAGAGAGTTTATCTTGTGTTTAACTTGAAACACATCCATCTTTGAAAAATAATCAACACTAGATTTGCAAGTGCAGTTATATAGAATGTGAACCAACTGTGTTATTCTGAGTAGTTCATAGATATGAATGGGATGAGTATTTAAAATGATTTCAAAGTGAATGCTGGGTATGACCTCATCCTCCCCGGAGCTGTGAGGCGGGCTGGGCTCCGTTCTCTCCCGCATTGATGGGTTGTTTCTCATCCATGCCCGACAAATGGGATAGAGCGGCGTGGTGGTGCTGAACTGAGCCAAGTCCACACTGCGGTCAAATAACTTGATAATATAAGCATCTGATGGAGAAGAAGAGACGTGGAGCACGTAAGAAAACAGGAAATGGGTCTTATGAGATCAACTATTTTTTTTACTAAAATTAGTTTCTCTAAACCTTGGCTTAAAAAAAAAAAAACTCCCTCAGTCACCACACATGTTGAATGATAAGAAACCCAATAGTGTTTCTCAGAAATTATTAAACATTTTACTGATCTGTCAGATACAAAGTTACCTACATAGACAGGAAGAGATTGAATAATGCACTTTGTGTCATTCATTTAAAAATTTACCTGAATTCAAAGCTCTCCCCTACTTGGTATCCTTAAATAAATTAATTAAAATAAAACAAAGACAAATGTAAGTAGCTGCCTGCCATAACAGCTGATAGTAGATTGGGTAAAACAACCAGCCACTGTGAAAATAAAATATCAAAATTTGGCTGATGCTGAGTGTTATTCCCAGAAATGAGAGAGGCAGACAAGGTGTAGAAAAACTGTGGCTTTCAGGATCTAGCTCTTACTTTGTTTGTGCTGGTTGGTGTCTGCCAGACTGTCATCCATCTCTTTACGCTTCTTCCTTCTGTGTTGTGGGAATCGTGATGATGGTCTGTGAAAGGGAGAAAGAGGCTCTTAAAGCAAACTCTTCCAAACCATTTAGGAATTAATATCAGCTATTTTGCTATTCTAACTATTTATAAAGCACACTTTGAATGTTAAAGAGCATTAATATGAGCAGTACTGTACTAACGTTAGTTGACATATTGAATAATTATGGTATATTTGCAATGATTTTTCAGATTTTGAGATTGTTTGATTTACATCACTTGCTCTGTAGTAATGAATGGGTGCTGTCAGAATGAGAGTCCAAACAGCTGAGAAAATCATCACAATAATCCACAAGTAAACCACACCACCCCAGTTCATTAGTTAATGTCTTCTGAAATGAAATGCTGAGCATTTACAATAAACTAATCAATCAAGATGTTTTAACTATAAAGCATTGCATCTGGACAAATCAGGAGACCATAATCCATAATAAATAAAATATAGTCCACTAACATTTTTGTTTAGTGTTGATATATGCATATTTCTCACCTGATGTAATCTTTTCTTTGGAAAAAACAATATAAAGGATGGGAAACTTTTTGAAATTAAAAAACATCCTAATGATGAATGTTTCTTACAAACAGACCACATTTCACATCAAGAGACATTCATTAATAGATTGGAGTCATGTCAATTACTGTTTGGACTTTCATTCTGACGGCACCCATTCACTGCAGAGGATCCATTGGTGAGCAAGTGATGTAATGCTAAATTTCTCTAAATCCGTTCCGATGAAGAAACAAACTACTCTATTAAAGTAAATTTTCAACAATTTATTTTTAGGTGAATTATTCCTTTAAAATAAAGGTCAGAGAAGATTCTGCTTGCCTTTTCCCTGCAGAAGAAGGTGACAAATCCCTGTAAAAACAAAACATTTAATGTGCATAACATATGACTTGAACCTTTTTCCCAGTCAAGAGAAGACAATGTTTACATCACTCATACGAAAATAATGCATGTGCATACTTGCTCAAAGAGTCTGCCACCATTTTCCCAGAATCCTCTTCATTCGGCTCCCTATGCAGGGAAAGGAAGAAAGAGCACAAAGGATTACACAAATGCCAATTTTCCCCTATAAAACTGCTCTACTATATAAAAGTAATTTATTGTCTGTATTCTTTTCCTGAATTGTTTTTTTATTTGGATGCTCTGAAAGGTTCAAATTAAAACATTACTGAAAAACATGAGAAACAAGTAAGTATTCCCAGAAACATAGCGGTAAATAATCTCAGACCATCATTATTCAGAAAGCTGAAATATAAATGGATTTTAAAAAACAAAGCTATAAATCAATACTACACTAAATATTTTCCTAAGCTCAGTTGAAAAAACAAAATCTTTGAGAAGCCATAAATGGTCATCATGTTCAGAGAATCTTGTCGTTCAGATTTCCTAATAACTTTCTGTTGTCCTAGATGTTTGGTTCTCCAATTCTGTGGAGCACCCCACCCAAAAAACAAACCATCAGATTCCAAATATGTAGATGGCGAATGAGACATTCCTCATAAGTTGTACCAGAATACAGAACGGGAGTAAAATATGTATTTTATATGGTATTAATTCTAAAATAAATGTTAATATGATTACTACAATAGGCATTGGGCACATGGTCTCAACGGATTGTCTCTATTCTCTTAAAGCTGCAGTAGGGAACTTTTGACGCTCTAGCGGTTAATAAACAGAACTGCTTGAGTCTTGCGGAAGAACATCGTAGCCGGAACTACTCTCTGTTTATGTCTATGAAGAATCACAAAGGTACTGTGTTACTCCGCCGCGGTACCCCCGAAGCAATCTAAAATAGTCAGAATATAAACACTTATTATAGGTGCACCCTAGTGATTCAGAACAAGCCAAAAACACGGTTTGGAAAATGGATTCATGGTGTACTCACTTATTATATACATTTTTATACATTTTGAACACAAACAAAGTTACGGACCGGACCTCTGATTGGTTATTTTTTACCGGGAGCGATGGAGTTTCTGCAAATGGCAATAGGACCACTGGGAGGAGCCAGAGGAGCTTGATTTTTTCACAGATTATCTGTCTCATATTCTACTGTCAGGACATAATGACAGGTTTAATAAATATGTAAAAAAAATTTTTTTACAAAAGTTCCCTACAGCACCTTTAATGAGTTATGGGTGTTTTGGGAGTAATGTGCAATAAACCAATCAGAGTGTCATCTCCCATTCCCTTTAAGAAGCATGTGCGCTCGTGCCATGGCAGATTTGCTATTTATATGGCAGAATTTGCAAGCGCAAAGACAGAACCATTCTGAAATAGAGCTGCTTAAGCACGAGCAAGTAGGTAACCTAATTCTGATAAATGCAATGGCTATCCATTATGACATGTAGGCATTTTTATAATCCATGTAACCTAAACAATAATAATAATATGTCGCACATTCCTGTGTGTAATAAGCAAAGTGAACAAGTTGTGGACCCACCCAGAGGCATATTTTCTACTTCTACTATGCGCTTTAAATAACAATAAATATATTGCGCCATTGACTTTAGACTCTGAGTCAAGGTTTGAGTTGGTCTATGGTGCAGTCTATTTTCAGCTCCTCAAAATAGCAACATGTCAACAACGCACCTGAACACACCTCTTTTTTAAACCAACACAAAATAGCAAAATCCACTTGCTATTTAAACAACGCAGCATTGGGCTTAAACTAGCAACAACACTTGCGCCGCGCCTTGCGCTGGGTGTATGATAGGGCCCTAGAGCTTGGAAGTGATGACAATTTACATTATGTGATGATATATAAACATTTTTTTATAGTATCCATTGCTTCTACATGAAGATCACCCTCCCTTTAAAATAACACCTCACACCTGACTGATCTGAGTCAGTCAGGAAATCATCTCTGAGACTAGATGTTCTACAGTGGGTATAGAAAATAATATTTTTTTATATATTAAGCTGGACAGTAATATAGTTTCCATTTTGCAAGTAGATTTCAAGTAAATCACTGTGTCACTAACACTATACATTATCAGTCTTGTTCTGATAGACTGTTATTTTAAATCTTGTAGCACTTTCACTTTCAGTGACAGGCAAATTATTTCACAGTAAGATATCACATTGAGACATATTGACAATCTTCTAAAGTGGACCCATCACTAACAAGCTATAATTGCTTGAGGTCCATTTGCAGCTTCGCTGTTAAAGTCTGAAGCTTTCAAATCTCAAGACAGTAATAATAAAGCTCTAATAATGCACTAACCTTTCACTGTCACTCCTCTCAACCAGACCTTGCAATACTGCATCAAGGCGGTTTCGAGCCCCAGCATCTGCAAAGAACATTTTTAACCACATAAAACACTCCACATACTAAAACAGAAATATAAAAAGAAGCTTATGTTTGCAGCCTCACCCATTTTCTCAGTCTTGATTTTACAGTGCAGCATTGTATCTCCTGATTTTTTTTTTCCTGTAATTTAATTCAGATGAGGATGTGATAATTACTACATGATGACTAAAATAAAGAAACAGGTTCAACAGATTTAATTTAAAATTAAGTTGATTGGCTGTATATTGATATACTTTTATATTTATGAGGGCACATACACACACACACATACTGCATGTGTACAGCATTTATAAATACAGAGCTAGGTACATAATCAGGATTACATCAAGTACTCATAATTTTAAAAAATTACAATTTATCATGCTCATAATTATATATTTTTCTATTGATTACCTGATTACATATTATTCACACAATAGCAGTGATAATTTATTCATTATGAAAGATTGAGTGTGTCATGTCATTGTTTTCATTAATGTTTGTTCAGAAATTATCCATTTTCACACTGGAATATTTTTCTATGCACTTTTTTGTTTTAATCTCCATTGCACATCTTAATATATCGGTTTTATATATTCATTTGTAAATTATGTTTATAGTTTCTGCTTATAGTGTACACATATTACATAATCCATTTGTATAGTATGTTCATAGTACACATGTCTGTTTATTATGCTGATAGTATTTAAAAATCTCTAAATTACGTCCATAGGACTGCTTTATTTGTATATTTATGGTACATTTGTAAGTTATTGTAGACACGGTATATCCTGTACTTACTGCTTATTACACTTCTGATTAGATACTAACTGCATTTCGTTTCCTTGTACCTTATATGTGCAATGACAATAAAGTTGAATCTAATCTAATACAGGGTTCCCAAATAAGTTGGTCAGGCAAATCCCTGTGACATGAAATTTACTTGAAATATCTCTGAGGCAATTAATATTTCAATAATTGAACACACATTTGCATGTTTTCTCTTTGCTTTTTCATACCAATATGGTATATGTAAAGCTGTTTAAAACAAGTTAGATAAAAAGTAATCCTTAAAAAAAATGTAATACATTTCCTAAAATGAATAAGTAGGTTAGCTACAGTTTAAATCATGTAATCAGTAATAAACTACAATTGGTGAGCAATCTACCCAGCTCTCTCTCTCTCTCTCTCTCTCTCTCTCTCTCTCTCTCTCTCTGTGTGTGTGTGTGTGTGTGTGAACCTATATCAGCAAAATCGCCATAAAACTCCATCCTTGTTTGTAAAACTGGTATAACAATAAACTAAACAAAGGTTGTTGTCTTGTCTTTAAGTTTTCTGTGAGGCGTAGAGTTAGGGATGGGTGTAGGTTAAAACGTGTATAACTATCTGTAAATAAAAAACAATAAAAATCTTGGTAATGTCACCATTTAAAGTTAGAGAGAACGCACAGGGAGAAAAACAAGTAAAAACAATCAGAGTATTATTTTGCTAATCAGCTATTGTAGTGATGTAAACGGCGGACGTTAGCTATCTTGAAAACCAACCAAATTCCTGTTTAACTCCTCGCCGACTTCATAAATCCCTGAACAATAACATAATATTTTAAATATCACTATTTAGGAACTGGAAACACTTCAAAAATAGAAACCTACACGCTATTCACCTTTCAATCCTCCTTAGCTGAGAGACTGACGACGAGCCACACAATCCGACATTCCTCTTCCGCGCGCAGTGAGATTCCTGGCTCGTCATTGGCTTCAGAGGTTGCGAGAGCTGAGCTCTTATTGGTTCAATTTGCTGTCGATCACAAAATACGAAACTCTATTGGATGATTAAATGTCTTTGACAACAATGTAAACAAGGTTTGTCGGACTACATATCCCAGGATACAACACAGTCACACAATTCGAAAGGTAAGGAGATATCATTCTTTCTCTGAGAAACATCAAACTAAATGACATTATTTTTTTAATGAATTTTTTTTGAGAGTTAAAATAGCTTTTTAATAGGGAGCTAAAACTAAAATAACGTTTAATCCCACAGTAACGTTAATCACCTTTGAGCACAGAGGACCAGGTCTGCCATGAAAGATCACGTATTGTCCTACTTCTGAACTCCAGTCTTTGCCTTCTACTGACCTGAGTTGCTCTACAGACAACACTTTTGCTTGCTCTGAAACTCAGATGCAAACCATGAGAAGCAAGGATGTGCCAACCACAACTGAAGCAAAAGAACTGTCAGTTCTTGTAAAGTAAGGAAAGTCATTGTGCTCTAATGGAAATATAATTTAGCCATCAATTTTTCTCACATTGAAAATAGCCACAGAAGCTGACATGACAAACACTAACAAACAAAACAACGATAGATGTCCAACTATTGATTATATTACAGGATATAAATTACAGTTTAAATGTGTGGAGTTAGTTAGATTTCTTAAAAGGAATTAAAACTTTTATTTAGTAAGGACACATTAAATTGACTAAGTGACAGAAAAAAAAGACATTTATAATGTTATATACATTAAATACATGGTAGGTCTTGTTGTAAAAGGAAAAACTGAGAGAGAGTTACATCTGGAAGTGGACCCTGTTGTCTAAAATACAGTAATTTCACTCACTATTTGCTATGCAGTGAACAATTCATTTGAAATAGTTTTGCATAAAACTGAACACCCTTTAAAAAAAAAAAAAAAAAAGAGCTCAATGAATTTTTACAATATTTTAAAGAGTATGACCAACAATGAACCGTTTGTTATATTACTGTATGTCCTTTATATGTTGCAGTTGAATTGTGTTCACAAAGTTTTAAAAAAAGAGAGAGAGAGAGAGAGAGAGAGAGAGAGAGAAATTATACATACTGTATGTCATGTCATGCCATGTCATGCAGTGTGATAGCTGACTGTTGCCATCTAGTGGTTGTAGCTGCAAATCTTCCTTCATGAGGTTCTTTATTTAGAGGACGACTACATTACAGGCTATTAATATTTTATTTTGGAAAGGAATCCATATATTATTTAGCAAGGATATATATATCCTTATATATATATATATATATATATATATATATATATATATATATATATATATATATATATATATATATATATATATATATTAAGTATATTAAGCAGTACAACTGTTTTCAGAATGAATAATAATAAGAAATATGTCCTCAGCCGTAGGGGTGCTCCAACTGATTGAGTAAACGTTGTCTTCATGTTGATAGAAACGGCCCTAGAATTCATTAAAGCAAAACTATATAACTTTGTCTGTGTTCATAATTTGCTAAATGTATATAATGAGCGAGTACATAATGAATTAATCTTCCAAATCGCCTTTTGTTTTATCCCGAATCATTACGGTACACTTAAAATAAATGTTTTTTATTCGTACCCTGTCACCACTGCGGAGTAACACATACTTGCGTGAATCGGCATTGACAGGCACTTTTGAGAAGTAGCTCCGGTTAAAATGTTCTTCCGCGGGATGCGTGCAGTTCTGTTTATAACCGCTATAGCGCTAAAAGTGATATAGTGTTGCTTTAAAGGAAGAAGAAATCACTCAAAAATAATCAGACCAGCTGATATTAAGTTGTGTATGTTAAGCATCAAAGAGTGTGTATTTATGAATTCGCCACAACAGAGTTTTTATGCAACCCTTGGCCCAGATTTCCTGTTAGAATTGCAGGACGTCACTAGTGGCTTTATCACAGTTATCACAAAAACATTTAGCAGCACAACATTGATAAAAATGTATATTGAGCAGCAAATCAGCGTATTAGAATGATTTCTGAAGGATCACGTGACATTGAAGACTGGAGTAATGATGCTCCTAAAAATAGAATTTAAATTACTATATAGCAGGGTTAAATTCCTGATTGTTTAATAAAGGTTCCTAGGTGCTGATACATTTGATTTAACTGCATGACTATGTAGTATGTTTGTTATTGCATTATGACTGCACATTTCACCTAGGGATTTCACTTTAGAGTCATCAGGTTTGACCAGTTTAGATGATCTTTGTGTTATCAGTGAGCATTCATTCAGCAGTGGCTCTGAGCCGATCAGTTCTGGGGTTCTGAGCTGTTCTGATTTCTCTTTCCCCGTAAGCACTGTTGAGCCGGTCCGAAAAACAGCTGTATCCACCTTAATGGGCTCAACCATCAATAAGTAAAATTTTTAATGTGTAAATGAGTGTACATCTTGTACCACACACACACACTATTTATCTTTTCCTGAACATCTTTGGGTTTCCGATTTCAAAAACACCATTATCAGATTAAAACGTACCCACGTCTCTAACCACAAATGTGGTAAAAAAGCAGAAATGGTTGTGTAAACATTCTCCATTAACTAAAAACAAACAGAAAAGATATAAATTCCATTTTGGCCTGCTAGATATTTATATTAGTGCAATAAAAGTGCATTAGAGCATTTTGTTTGTTTGTGTGTGTCTTTAAGCGGCTCTAGAGCCCAGTTCTAAAACACCTTTTCTTTTTCTTGTGGTTGGTTCTGAGGGGTCTGGTGTCCGTTGTGAAGATGACATCCTGTTTCAACGGCGACTAAAAAGGAAAATGGACCAGGCCAGACAATGGAGTCAGGAGGACCCTTCCCACAATTCTGTTCTCCATATACCTCTATCACACAGTTTCAGGCCAAACCAGGTGAACCAACACCACAATGCATATCAGGATTATTCCTTTCTGAATAATATGTGCTCAAATGTTAAATGATGCAGAATGTATATTATATTATATTATATTATATTATATTATATTATATTATATTATATTATATTATATTATATTATATTATATTATATTATATTACATCCTATAATATAATATAATTTTCAAAAGTTTGGGATCACTAAGGTTTTTAATGCTTTTGAAAGAATTTATGCTCAGCAAATACGCTCACAAAAATTCTGTAAAACACGTTAATATGTTTTAAAATATCATTTATTCCTGTGATGCAAAGCGGAATTTCAGCATCATTCCTCCAGTCTTCAGTGTCATATAACTCTTCAGAAATGATTCTAATATCCAGATTTGCTCAAGAACATTTCTTATTATTATCAATGTTAAAAATAGTTCTGATGTTTAATATTTTTGTAGAAACTGTGGTACATTCTTTTAAGGATTATTAGTTAAAAAGTTAAAGAACAGAATTTATTTTAAATATAAATATTTTTTAACACTTTAATGTCTTTACTTTTGATCAATGTTATGTCCTTGCTGAATAAAAGTATTTATTTTTATTTTTCCTAAAACCTACTGGCCCAATTTGAATTATAATACAATAAATTCTACAGGCGGAATTTGTAATTATCAATATCTTTTGAAAATATTGTGTGTGATATCATCTCATTCATAAGTGTTTTTTTTAATTTTTTTTTTATTACATCTATCAGATTAATTTGTGCCATAATAATATTTAATTGAATGCCCTACCATAACCTCAACAAACATGGGGATCGTTTTAAATGTTAAATGGTTATAAGATTAGTTGCAATGTATTTTACATATGACATTGTTTTTTTCTTCCAAACAGTGACCCACCAGTTTTAGATTTTCAGATTTACTACTTCATGGTTTCCTTTTAGAAGGCACACTCTAGCCCTTTAAATAGCACACCTCATTAGAGAACAGGCCTCTCATTCGCACCGGACACCCTCGCTGGCCTCGATCCTCCATTCCCTGAGTCTCCTCTCCATCTGTCAAGTCCCAGTGTCTCCAGACTCCGGCCCAATGTCACCCACGAGCAACCAGACCCCGATATCCAAACTAAACCCCTTCCCCAGCAGAGACTGTCCTCCAGGAAAGCTGTCACAAAGAGTCTGGAAACCCTTTGTGCCCAGCCATATAATCACAAGCCAATCAGAACACAAGTCAGCATCCCAGAGACCACAGCAGAGGTCCACTTCTCCATCTCCACAGACTTCTGATAGCACAGAGGAGCGGTGGCGGCCCCTCATCATAAGAAAGACACAGCAGGCAAAGAAAAGACTGAAAATGAGAAGAAGAGAACATGAGAAGAAGATTGTACCTTTAAGCCAAAAGAAAAAATCTGAACAGTAATGTCCTAATCAAACTTTGAACAAACTAAGCAAAACCTGACAGATGTTTAATGACAAGTAATTTTAATAAAAAAATGTTGTTAAACATTTACATTAAAACATTAAAAACATTACCCATCATTTTTACTTGTGAATCAGAACAGAATAACATAAACTCTGTCCTTGACATCGTCAGGTTGTCTCTGAGGTGCTTTTTGCTGGTACAAACTCACAAAGCCAGTGCAAAACAGATTCCCCAGTATATACCCCACCTCTACCCCACAATCCCCTGTTGCCTCTTGGTCAGCTCATGCAGGATGCAGAAGTTAAGAAGATCTCATGCGTTCATTTAAACTAGCTGTAAAACTGCCTGATGATGGGATTTAACAGGTCACGTAAGGGTCAAGTGTTTAGGCCTGAACCTGTTATAAATAGGGCTGGTCCGAATAAAATTGTTTGAGCTTCAAAGCTTCTATTAGTAATCAACACCGAATATTCGTAGCTTCAGAGGGGGGGCTAAACATATTCTTTTCTCTGTGTGTGTGTCTGTCTGTCTTTTTAAATTTGTATTATGTCAAGAACCATTCATCCAGTTGACTTCATGTATGGCGGGTGTAGGTGCAAAGTCCTATGTTAACTTCACTGGAACAGGAAAAAAGCTTCTTACTCGTCACAGAAGTCAATCAAAAAAGCGCAAGTTTAATCCAAACACAAAATTACAAAACTATACAAAATCCTGATGCATGGCTCCTGTAGCCTTTCCTATGGTTTCACCTGTTAAACCTTTAACTGTTGTTACCTTGAACCTTTAAACAAGAGTTATTTTTTAATGACAGACGAAAACGGTAAGAAAACTGTTTCTCCCTTATTTCCTATACACGAACAACTACCCAGTTCAATCTTCCGCCCAAGTGGGCGTAACCATTAAAGAAACAGAACAGAAATTAGCCTGTACATCAGAAAACATAGGAATAGGAACAGTATTGAAATATATATATAAATATATATAAAATAAATACAGGAAAAACAGAACTACCTCAGAAAGAAAGATACAAATATGATATATTCAGTTTATGCTTGAAATCAACACTCCAAGAAACAATACCATACAAATTATTGAAACGTAAAATTGGCTCTTACACACCAGCCCCTAATTGTCTTTGTGTTCAACGAAACAATTAACAACCTATTTATACTAAAGAGCCAAACAAATTACATACAAGAAAGATACCAAATAGTTTCAACTGAATCTCCGAATTTTTTCTCAATAAGATGCTAACCTGAATTTAGGTGATAAACCCATAACAGATAGGAGACTATAAATCTGCCTCTAAAAGTAAACAAAGCTTAGTAACAGGACGTAAAAGAATGTTTGTGCTTGTTTTCACTCGGGCCTGCCGCACAAGACCTTTGTTGTCTGTGAATGTTTGTAGCACACGTCCCATTACCCAAGAGTTTCGTGGTGCGGAATCATCAGCAACCAATACAACGTCCCCAGGCTTGAGATTTTGTACTAGGCTTTGCCACTTTTGTCTTTCTTGCAGGTCTGGTAAGTATTCTTTGATCCAGCGCTTCCAAAATATGTCAGCCATATACTGAACTTGGCGCCACCTACGTCTGGAATACAGGTCTGCTTTGTCAAAAACCCCAGGAGACATGGACGGCTTTACTTTCAACAGCAGCAAATGATTTGGAGTAAGGGCCTCCAAATCGTTTGGGTCATTGGACACCTTAGTGATGGGACGACTATTGATTATTGCTTCCACCTCACATAAGAGCGTTTGAAGACTTTCTTCATCAAGAGACTGCTGTTTTACAATGGAGTTGAGAATTTTTCTGACAGTCCGTATTTGACGTTCCCACACTCCTCCATGGTGGGATGCAGTTGGAGCATTGAAAATCCACTGTACACCTTTTGCAAGCATTGTGGTTTGAATCCTGTCATTATTTAAACTTTGTATGGCCTTTTGCAACTCCCTTTCTGCCCCAATGAAATTTGTCCCATTGTCAGACCTGATTGTTTTAACCTGACCCCTTCTAGAAACAAATCTCCTTAGTGCATGAATGCACGAGTCTGTATCCAAAGAGCTGGCGACCTCAATGTGAACAGCTCTTAACGTCAGGCAAGTAAAGATTACCCCATATCTTTTAATCAATGTCCTTCCTCTTTTGATTTCAAATGGGCCAAAATAATCAATGCCTACATTTGTGAATGGGGGTTCATCTGGCAAAAGCCTGTCACGGGGAAGGTCAGCCATGAATTGTTTGCCTGTAGTGCCGCGCTGGCGTTTACAAATTGTGCATTGAGATAGGATTTTTCTGATGGCCGTTTGTGCTTTTGGAATCCAGTATTTTTCCCGTAACTTTGACAACATGTGATTACGGCCGCTGTGACCCACATCTGCATGAATTGATCTTAAGATCAGATGTGAAACAGGATGGTCCTTTGCTAAAATAGCAGGATGCTTGGCCTCCTCAGGCATAGATGACCTGCTTAGTCTGCCACCTACTCTTAGAATTTTGTCTTGCAAAACTGGTGACAACTTGTAGAGAGCGCTGCTGTGTTTTACAGTTTTACCTTGCTGGAGGGCTTTGATTTCCTCTGGAAACATGATTGTTTGGCTGTAGTGAATGATCTCTTCCTCAGCTTTTTCAAGGTCACTTACAGTCAATGTAACCCCTGACAGCGAAGATTTGAAGTTTTGAAGTTCAGAATTCACTGCTAGATTGTCTCTTAGACTGTGGCACAGCTCATTTCTTTTTTCCATTAGTGTCTTCAGAGTGCTTTTAAACTTGAGGAACCATGCAATGGCTCTTTTCAAACGGTACCAATCGGAGTAGTGTGAAAAGAACTGAGAAGTATAGTCAGAATTGTCTGCACTCACTGCATTTACGCAGACTTCCTTAACTTCCAAATCATTAACAGATAACTTAAGGGTGTGACTAGGCATTTTTGGCCACTCTGATTCTGGCTTTGTCAGAAAGGATGGACCTGTGAGCCATGAATTTGCTTTAAGGAAAGCATCTACAGTAAGTCCTCTTGAGGCAATGTCGGCCGGGTTGGAAGAAGAATTCACATACCTCCATTGCGACGCCTTTGAGAGCTCTCTGATTGCAGTTACCCTGTTGGCCACAAATGTACGGAACCGTGTGCTTTCGTTGTTGAGATATTTCAGGACTGAAGTACTGTCTGTCCAAAATACAGATTCCTGAAGAATCAAGTCCAATTCAGATTTCAGCATATTGTCCATTCTAGCAGCCATTGTAGCTGCAGTAAGCTCAAGACGTGGCACGGTAACTGTTTTTACTGGAGCAACCCTTGCTTTACCCATAACAAATGCACAATGTTGGTTACCTCTGTGATTCTCCATGAGCAAGTATGACACTGTGCCAAAACCCAGCTCACTGGCATCTGCAAAATGATGCAGCTGCGCTGAGGTGATTTCACCAAAGTTAAGTGGCTTCATGCATCTTTCAACCTGAAAGTCATTCAAGTTCTGAAGACTAGCCAGCCACAGATTCCACTGATGTCTGAGAGTTTCTGGAATCTTGTCATCCCAGTCATGTTTTGTTCTACAAAGCTCCTGCAGTATTTGCTTTGCAGGAAGAATAACTGGAGAAAGTATTCCAAGGGGATCATAAATGGAGCTGACCATGGACAATATTCCTCTCCTTGTAAGAGGCTTTTCCTGTAGAGTTACTTTGAACTGCAAAGTGTCTGTCTCAACACACCACTGAACCCCTAGAGCTCTTTCCAATGGTAACTTGTCTTTCTCCAGGTCCAAATCCTTAACTGTCTTAGCTTTGCTCTCCTCACTTATGGATGCAAGTACAGTGCGACTGTTGGACATCCACTTGGTCAAATTAAATCCTCCTGATGCACACATCTCCCTTAAGTCATGCATTAGAGCAATACCCTGCTGTTCAGTAGCCACAGACGTCAAACAATCATCCACATAGAAATTCCTAAGGACTGTCTGAATTACCTCTGATCTATGCTGTGCACTGTTGTCCTTTGCACACCTTTGCAAAGCATAAATTGCACAACTTGGGGAGGATGTAGCACCAAATAAGTGGACACTCATTCTGTATTCCTCCACTTCCTGTGCAGTGTCCCCTTTAGGCCACCAAAGGAATCTTAACAGATCTTTATCTTTAGCAGGAACTCTGACCTGATGAAACATCCCTTCTACGTCTGCTGCAAGGGCAATCGGCTTATGTCTGAATCTCACCAGAACACCAATAAGATAATTATTCAAGTTGGGTCCTTGCAACAGTTGCGAGTTGAGTGATTTTCCTTGGTAGGTAGCTGCGCAGTCAAACACCACTCGAAGTTTGTGTTTTTGTGGGTGATACACCCCGTGGTGTGGGATGTACCAGATTCTGCCAAGGGTTCCTTCAATTTCACTTGCAGGGATTTTCTCAGCATGACCTTTGAGTAGCATGTCCTCCATGAAACTACAATAGTCCATGTAGAAAGCTGAATTTCTTTTGAATTTTCTTTTTAGAAATTGTGAACGCAGAGAAGCTACAACATAGTTGTTGGGAAACATCACATCCTTTTTTTTCAAAGGAAGGTCAATGCAGTAATGCCCATCTACAAGCTCTATGGACTGTGATACAGACTTCATAAACTGTCTATCCTCAATGGACATTTCCAAATTTTCAGCTTGTTCACATTCAGGAAAATCATACCTCATTTGCTGTTGGATTAGGTTCTCCAAAGTTACCACTGAAATCCTGTTTGCCATCACCTGTGTCCATCCTGTGTTTCTGTTAGTTTGGATGTTCTCTCTCTCCAAAGGTCCATTTACAATCCAGCCCAGGATGGTCTTGACAGCATAAGGCCCATCTCCTCTACTGTTGATGACCTTCCATGGCTCAAGAATCTTAGGTACATTTGTTCCGATTAGTAAGCCAATACCGGCATCGATCTGAGGAAGATGCACCTCTTCAAGATATTTCCATTTCTGAACATCCTTCTGTTGCGGAATGTTTTCTCCTTTAACTGGAATCTCTTTTTGAGAGAACACCTGAGGGAGATCCACAAAATTATTCTCGTTCAGTCCACTTATTTCCAGTTCGGTGCAAACATGTGTACTAACAGACCTTTCCTGTCCCATAGTACGCAGTAGGATGTTTGTTTTCCTGCCAGTTAGCTTTAATTCCTTCATTAGCTGTTCTGTACAAAATGTCGCAGAACTTCCTGGGTCCAAGAAGGCGTAAGTCAAAACTTCCTGATTGCTTTTTTTGGACTTAACTCTAACTGGTACTATGGCTAAAGAGCACACCAAATGACCAGCCCCAGTGCAGCCACAAGTTTCGCTGATGACAGTGTCAGTGACAGTTAAGGAGCTGTCTCCATCTTGAGATTTTGGAAGCACTGGCTTCCTGTCTGGGAGATGAAGAATGGTCGGATGCTTTAATGAGCATTTTTGACAAGTTAGTCTTTGCATACAACCTTTACTCATGTGACCTGGTAATAAACAACCATAGCACAAGCCTTTAGATTTCAGAAAGTCAAGTTTTTCATTGTGTGGCTTATGCTTCAGAATGCTGCAGACGTCCAATCCATGGTTTTTATTACAGCATAAGCAGAGGGTTTCATGACTTGCTTTTGCTAGATCTTTTTCCATTGTTCTTTGTTTTTTGGGTTCTGGAACAGGTGTCACACTTGTTGCAAATGTGGTTTTCCTTTCTTTCACTTGCAAGTTACTTGATCTGTTTGTTTTGAATTTGAGATTGTCTTTTGCCATCGTGTTATCCTGAATATTGCCAAACAGTGGATGCGAAACAATCTTTGCCTGCTTGTCTACAAAACTAACTAAGTCACAGAATCTTGCTCTCAAGCCAGTCCTTTCTTGAAGCTCACAGGCAACTGCTCTCCATTTTTCTCTCAGTTTGAAAGGAAGCTTAGATACAATTGCACGCATGTTGCTTGGACTGTCCATTTCCTCAACATATTCCACACTGTCAATGGTGTTGCAACAACCAGTAAGGAAAAGAGCAAACTCATTTAAGGCTTTATTATCCTCAGGCCTTAAAGCTGGCCAGTTCAGTGCCTTTTCTGTATAGGCAGTGGCGATTGTGTACTCATTGCCAAAATGTTGGTAGAGTAGTCTTTTAGCCTCTTTGTAGCCCCTTTCAGAAGGCATGTGTTGACAGCTGCGTACCAGAACCTTTGGTTGCCCCTTGGTAAACTGTTCTAAGAAGTACAATCTGTCTTTGTTATTTGTTGTCTTACTCTCTACTCCATGTTCAAAGGCTCGAATAAAGAATGTGAAATCCAGCGGGTCTCCACTAAACACTGGAATATCCATAGGTGGAAGAGTAGATAAAGACTGCTGTTTCATGAAAATCTCAGCAATGTCATTTTGACGTTGCATTATGTTGAACAAGCTTCCTGTATCAACATGTGAAGGAATTCTCACATCTGACCTTGTTGGTTGTGATTTAGCAAAATCATGATGCACATCACTGTCTCTTGGAACTGCATCAGTATCAGGTGCTAGCTCACGAGAAAATGTTTTTGGCCGTACTACTTGATTAGGTGTAGCTTTAAGGGTTTCTGCAATGGTGGCAGCCCTAGCTGCATTACCAGATGCATCAGAAACACTACGAGCTGGTTCATACATGGACAAAACCTGAAGTTTGGCTTCAGCCGCAGCAATAGCAGTTTGGAGCTCTAAATTTTCCCTCTTTGCTTTGAGCTCAGTTTCCTCTCTCTCAAGCTCTTGTTTCTGTAATAACGCATTAGCTCGTGCCAACAGCTCTGCCCTTTCAGTTTCAATTTTCAGTCTAGAAGAAGCTGTAGATGAAACACCTGAAGCCACCTGACTACGAGATTTTTTTGGAAAGAGAGGCAGTTGTGAAGAAGAGATAACCATTGAGGCACTGTCATTACATTCAACCTCTGCATCACATTGCTCTGACTCCTTGGATTGGAGTTTTACTTTTTCAACCCAGTCTTTAACCTTGTCTACAAAGTGCTTAACTGCTTGAGACTTCGGTTCGAACCAATGTAACTGATCTAAATATGCCTCATCATCTGACATAAATTCTCTGGTTGCATAATTAATGTCTTGGAATGCAGCAAAGGACTGTGCAAACTCACCATTTATACAATCATACACAGTGTCAACATTACCAGAGTCCTCAAGCAAAGCTTCAATTTCTCTCATTTGCCTTGTTAAATGTCCCAGCTTGGCTCTTCTAGTTCCCAACAAGTGATGAAGCCATTCCTCTTGTGCTTTAACAGTCATCTTCGGCACTCTTTTAGAGGCCGCGTTCAATTCCTCTGTTTCCATAGTAATCAATGTTCGTGTTCAAAGCGCGCATTGCGTTCATCACGAAAGCAGATGAGATCGCCCTCTTGCGATGCTGTGTGGAAACGCAAACATGGCGGGACCATGACGCAGCAAAGTTCAGCAATATTCAAAGTCCAATAATATCCCCAAAACGTCCGAAAAAGTTGTGAAAGCTCACTAAAGTCCGATCAGCAAAATCCGTAATGTATGTAATCCAAATGGCATCGGAGAATCTCAGCCGAGAATCCCGCGAAAGTCCGTTAATATCCAAGTAACGTTATGGTCTTTGATGTTGCGTGAATCACTCGATAATTTTCTCGTAAAAAACAAAAATATTGCTCGCTTCAAACGAAAAAGAGAAGTTTTCTTACTTTAATGTAGGTGCAAAGTCCTATGTTAACTTCACTGGAACAGGAAAAAAGCTTCTTACTCGTCACAGAAGTCAATCAAAAAAGCGCGAGTTTAATCCAAACACAAAATTACAAAACTATACAAAATCCTGATGCATGGCTCCTGTAGCCTTTCCTATGGTTTCACCTGTTAAACCTTTAACTGTTGTTACCTTGAACCTTTAAACAAGAGTTATTTTTTAATGACAGACGAAAACGGTAAGAAAACTGTTTCTCCCTTATTTCCTATACACGAACAACTACCCAGTTCAATCTTCCGCCCAAGTGGGCGTAACCATTAAAGAAACAGAACAGAAATTAGCCTGTACATCAGAAAACATAGGAATAGGAACAGTATTGAAATATATATATAAATATATATAAAATAAATACAGGAAAAACAGAACTACCTCAGAAAGAAAGATACAAATATGATATATTCAGTTTATGCTTGAAATCAACACTCCAAGAAACAATACCATACAAATTATTGAAACGTAAAATTGGCTCTTACAGCGGGTGTGTGGCTGCGGACCCAACGGAGTGCAGTGTCACATTTTGGTGCAATATGGAGTCTTTTGCAGCACCAACCGGCCTCAACCGGGCAGGGCTTATATGAACAGACACTGCACTAGTGATACAAAACACACTGGTCTGTTTAGAGCAAAACTTTTAATATAGACAAATTATTATTAGGATAGACTACTGTAAGTTTTTTGTGATATGGACGATGTTCAGATATCTCTGTTTTTGGGACTCCTTATTTATCTGATATTTATTTCAATCAATGGGGGAAAAATAAAATAAACAGAAGGCGATGACGGCTATAATATCAATAAGCAGAAAAGTTTCCTCCAGACCAAATGGTCTCAAGATTTTTTTTTTCTCTTTTATATTGAGTGTAGCATAGCTGATTACTTGGCTGTTTGGAGAAAATGGTAGCCAGACGACAGTGGCGGAGTCACGCACACGCACGGTTGTCTAACCATTCCTAGAATTCCGGCCGAGAACAGTTTGTGCAGTGCATTACAAGGCTCATTATGAAAATACAACTGTAACCATACCTGGCAGTCCTTAGAATCGTTCGGCCCTATAGTAAAAAAGCTGCTATATTCAAGAGTGAATGCAGAGCATTTTGCGGGGGATGCCAGGTGTTAAAAAAAATATATAAAAAGAAATTGATTATTCGAATTTCAAAATGAAAATCAAATACAAACTCACTGAACAATTATTTGAATTATCGAGTATTCTGGTCCAGCCCTATTTAGAAAAAGCAGGATTGACCCTTTAAAGTGTGCTTAAATAACATAATGCATTTTACCATTAATATAGATGGAAATTATACAAATTTTATATATTGTACATTGTACAAGTGTCTTTTTTATTTCAAAACATTTAATTACTATACTAAATGTTACATATTATTTAGTTTTTTGGTTTGTTTTTTAATAGAAATAACCTTTTTTTTTATCTGTTTGCATTTGGTGAGATTTTTGTTTGTAAGATGTTTTTAAAATAAAAACTCTCACCAAGGATGCATTTATTTGTCAAACATACAGTAAAAACAGTAATATTGTATACAGTAATATAAAAAATAACTGTTTTCTATTTGAATATATTAAAGCTGAAACTTCAAGATTTGATTGAATATAATGTTCAAAAGAACAGCCTTTATTTGTAACTATTATATACACATTTTTTAGTGTGTGTGTATATATATATATATATATATATATATATATATATATATATATATATATATATATATATATATATATATATATATATATATATATATATATATATATATATATATAAACACTTAAAAATGTTGGGTTAAAAATAACCCAACCTGTAACATAACTATGGGTTGGTATAGCACCTTCCCATCTATGGGTTATTTCAACCCAACCCATTGGGTTAAAATCCTGTTGGGTTAAAAGTTACCCAACAGTTGAGTTAATTATTTATATTAATTAAAATCAGTATTTTTTATTAAAAATTACTTAATACAGCCATATTTTGAAACTACTTTGTTGTGAATTACAGATTTTATTTTAATATGCAAGTAACACTTACTAACATTTACAAATATATTTTAAAATATTTTATTTTAATGTACAAGAATGTGTAAACATACAACTGACATTTTCAAGATGTACAAATTTGTCAATTCATATTCATATCAGAACACACAAATGTGCAAATACAGTTCACAGCTGTGGCCTAATGTTGAACCTGTTGAACCCCCGAACAAGAGTTGGACCTGTAACCCAAAGGTCGCAGGTTTGAGCTTGGTGTTGGCAGGAGTTGGAGGGAGTGAATGAACAGCACTCTCTTCCACCCTCAATACTCATGGCTGAAGTGCCCTTGAGCAAGGCACTGAACCCCCAGTTGCTCTCCGGATGCTGGATCTATAGCTGCCCACTGCTACGGGTGTGTGTTCACTTCTCACTGCTGTGTGTGTGTGCACTTAGACAGGTTAAATGCAGAGCACCATTTCCGAATATGGGTTACCATACTTGGCAAATATTACGACTTTCAAATAAAATGAACCTAACATATAATAATAAAGCAAAAAAATAATAAAATCAAGTAATAATAATAATAATAAAAATACCAGCTGCTGGACCTACTGATGATCAATAAAATAAAAAAGTTTTTTACAGATAAATACAAATATTTTAAGGAGGAGACTATTAAAGAATGCAGAAGAAACTATTAAAGACTGTGTGTTCCAAAAACTCTCAAATGAGAGCAGAGGACTTTAGGTAGTAGATGTCATATACAAAGAAAAGTTTGAAACACAGATCGACTGTTTGTAGTATCGTCTTCTGTTCCATCGCCTCCCCGTTTAAATAATAAAATCTTGGGAGGAGTTTTCCTTGTCACCAAGCACCAGGACATGTGGATTCTGGCTTGTCTCATGATTCAAGTACAGCACTAATTAGTGCCAACCTTAAAAGAATAATAAAAAAAAAAAAGTTCAATTAACATGCATTGTGATGATATTTCATTGATACACTAACTTTACAAATGAGTGAATTTAAATGATTTAAAAGCTAGAGCGAATTTAAATTGGTTAAAGTGATAATTCACCCATAAATTAAAATTCTGTCATCATTTTAAAATTACAAATGACCTGCTCCTTGCGTCAGATCAAGGCTGCATCTCATTTCTAGTCTTACTTGATCTTAGTGCTGCATTCGACACCATAGATCATGACATACTCTTAGATAGATTACAAAACTATACAGGTATTCAAGGGCAGGCTCTAAGATGGTTTAGATCCTACCTGTCCGATCGCTACAATTTTGTTTACTTAAATGGGGTGTCATCTCATTTATCATCAGTAAAATATGGAGTGCCACAAGGATCCGTCCTAGGATCAAATAAACTTGAATTGAATTGAATTGAATTTTCTTTTTTCAAAATATCTTCTTGGAACGATTTGTATTGTACAACGTGTGTCTACAAAATAAATATAGGTGACTTGATTACACAGGGCACTGTAATTTTAAGTGTTGCTTTTACTAACAGGTTGAATGTCACTGAAGGACCGCTTCATTTCCGTGAATGTATGTATCTCTTTGTGTCAGAGGAGCTGAGATTACTAGCATGCCTTCTGTGGACATGGCTGTGGACGGTGCCATGATGTCCACTTTGTTTGGGATCCGGTCTCGCCGGTTAAACTGATGTGTCACCAGTCCTGAGCCATCCTAAGATTGAACGAGGTTTAACATCTGATAATCCTAATGCACATTATTACGGGAGTCAGTATTAGAAAGAAGAAGCCATTGGGTGTCTTACCTTCTTTGTTCATGTTTTCCCTCAAGTACAACATAATTTCAAACAACTTTAACCAGCAGGTCCTCGGAACTGAAATGTTTCACATCAACCTGCACAGTGAATCCTTTATGATCACAGGTAACCTGAAGAGAAAGTGAATTTAATTAATTTTCCATTACATAAACCATTTCTTACTCCACTACAGCGAATATTTTTTATTTATTTATTTTATTAGTCATTATTATTATTCTTATTATTTATTTTGTTCTGTGCCTAAAATTGTTGTATTTATTAAATATTTAATAGTTTTTAAATAATTTATTTAGCTTTATATTTTCATGATTACTACTTGTTCTTATGCACTTGCTACTAATTCTTCAAGTCAAGTAATTATAATTTATAAATATTTAATTTATAATTCCTTTAAAAGGCTACAAATTTGTTAAACTGAAAAATAAATTTTCCATAATATGTACATGTAGCCTACTGTTACCACTGTAAAACTTAAAATAGTTTTTATACTGTATATAATAGCATTTAAAAGTGACAAGTGACATCAGATAATTTTTTAATAAAATGTATCACTCCACCTGTGCTGATCCGATGGGCTCGGAAACTGGGATTAAAAGTTCGGTCTGGGTCCATGAATAAGGTCCAACTGTCCCGTTCCACCGAGGGAATGGATGAAAGAACCTTTTCCCATGAGATACCGCTCACTGGGAGAGAACGAGGCAAGTCGAAGTCCATTCTTCTGGGATAAATGTGTAAACGTAACCACCAAACAGACTGATACTGCTTCAGGAAATTCAGAGTGTATGACTGGTTATTATGATGAGAGTCTATCCTGTTACACAGCAGAAAGCAGGAAAATGGTTGCTCTCCAGGTTAGGAGGAGGTTTAAATAGCTTGAAGAAAAACACCTCCCCTTTACATGAAGCCTTCCTAAACAAATTCCATTAGTAGTGGACTGATGGTGCTGCCAGAGATCTGAGATACTTCATCATGGAGCTCAGTGCCAAAAGTGTTATTAAGGCTGCATTTGTTGTTATGGAATGTCAGTGACAGGAGTGAGACCCCTCCCTTTATTCTCATAATGAAAATTAATTCAATGAGGAACACGATTCAAATATATATGTTGTGACATATCAGGACACAACTCTGTATAATGACATGGGTATGACACAGGTATTACAAGGAGAGGGTGACTTATGAGGACATAAGCCATGTCCCCATTTTTCAAAACGCTTATAAATCATACAGAATGAGGTTTTTTTTTGAGAAAGTAAAAATGCACCAAGTTTCCTGTGAGGGTTAGGGTTAGGTGTAGGGTTTGTGTAGGGCCATAGAATATACAGTTTGTACAGTATAAAAAAACATTATGCCTATGGGATGTCCCCACTTTTCACAAAAACAAATAAGTGTGTGTGTGTGTCATTTTTTCATATTACGTTCACTTGATAGTGGAGAAAAAGAGAACACGCTTGTGCAGTGATGAACTTAATCTAAGCAGAGACACATTTTCTACATTGAAACAAGTTTTAGAAAATCAATAACAAAAACAACTGCTGTAAATAACACTTTTTGTGTGTGTGAGGTTATGTTGAAAATTATTCAGATTTAATTTGAAATGTTGATTATGTTCAGTTACGCACAGTTAATAATTTTTGTGTAGGCTATTTTTTCATCCTCTTCAACAAATAAAGCTAAAATGAGTTAGCATTTTTCTGACTAAAATCACACTGAAATTTCATTTAACAGCATTGCGAAAGATTCTTTAGCAATCCTCCAAATTTCTAATGAAATATCTAGATAAACAATTATAGGCCTAGGCTACTCGTTTGTTGTTGTTGTTTCTTTCTTTTCAGTTATTTTGTCTTCTGTTTTCATTAACTACCGTGTTTTTATTAGTTCCTATTGTCCTTTGTATTAGTTGTCATGGATATTCATTTAAATATCACAGGTGTTTGTCAGTAGTTCCTTCATTTGCTCTGTATTTAAGTTGCTCTATTTCATCTTTCAGATGTCGGTGGTTGTTTGTGGCTGGTTCACACTATAAAGGCCCATTCACACCAAGCACGATAACTATAAAGATAACGATAAAGATATAGTTCTAAAAATCGTTCTCAATATTAAAGAATAGCAGAGTCCACACTACATAGAAGGCATAGAGAAACGGTATCGTTGGAATCAATTTCAGAACGATTTTTTTTTCCAGCTGATGAACGATACAACCATTGACAGCCAATCAGAATGCATCGTGCTAAAACGAGCTCGAGTATTTAAAGTGGCAGACGCACGTGCGCTTAGAATAAACAGACATCGTTCGCTGGTGTGGACGGTAATATCGTTATCTTTATAGTTATCCTTTTTTTTTTTAAACCATAGCTCCATTTAGTGGTAGTTTGTAGTGTGGGTGCATGAAAAGAATGACACAAACCCATCAGCTTCAAGAATGGTCATGGTCAGTCTTGCTTACTTGAGCAGCTGCCTGAATCCTTTCTTGTATATATTCATGTGTGAAGATTTTCAGAAAAAGCTCAAGCAATCTTTGGTGATGGTGTTCGAGAGCGCCTTCACAGAGGAACAACTGGGTCTCCTCTCGCAACATTCCCAAACCCAACACAAATCTCATTCCCAGAGTGGAACCGGACCCAGTCTGACCCAGTCTGTGACACTTGAGGCTTAGATTAAACATTCACAACACCACATGTGTATTTAAATAAAGCATGCATTTCATCAAAATGCATGCATTTCATCAAATATAAACAGTGTGTTCTTCATTTGTTTTTTTTAGGTTGATGTGAGATGGATCCTGATGTGCCAACCATTAAAAATTATAGATATAATGTGCCATAAATACAGTATATAAATATCTGGAATGCATTTTTGCTTTTGCTTTAACACTGTTTGAATAAATTTCTAATTAAAAAATTAAAGAAAACATTAAATTGATGTAGTTAATATATATTATGTCAGTGTATTTATTTATTTATTTTGTGTATGTGTAGACATACACATTTATATAGGTTATCCGGACAACAAGAAAATTAAATTTGATATAGTCAAAATAAGTAAAACTGTGGTTCTTAGAATGGCCGCAATTTCAGTGAACTACATTTTAAAATATCCGGTAGAAGTTCTCAGTATTGCTACTGAAATATCAAGATAAACAATGAATATATAGGAACATATATCTTTATGATTCTACCATTAATTTTTAGTTTTTACTTCATAGCCCATCCAAGACAGCATCAAACAGCAAGAACGTTCTAGTGTTGCAGAGAGACTGTATTATACAGCTGTAGCCATTTCAGTCAGTATGTTTATAGTTTTTATCTAGCAACTTTAAAAAAAAAAAACATCATTGTGCTTATGCTGCCACATTTTAGGCCCTTATCAGTAAATATGTCAAATCAGCCTTTAGTGATGTAATACCAGGCTTTGCTGTCCGGTGTAAAACCACCAGTCTGTCAACAGGACCGAGAAGACAGGAACAGATCAAGACTTGTCCTAGCACATCAACAGCTCAGAAAAATGGGTATGCGCATTCATATTACATGTTTGTTTGTTTGATTTTTACATGTTTTAACTCTCAAAGTGTAGTAACTGCAAAACTGTGTAAGATACAATAAATGCACACATAGAGTGTATGGTAAAGATTGTATGAACAAGTCATGGCAAAAAAAAAAAAAAAAAATGTTTTTTTGATCACTTTATATGTCAAAAAATATAAACTAATTACATTTTCCCAGTTGTTTGAGATTTAAATAGGTATGTTTTTAATGAGTTAAAATGTCTTTTTTAGTCTTATTTTATATATATATATATATATATCTATATATATATAGATATATATATATCTATATATATATATATATATATATATATATATATATATATATATATATCTATATATATATATATATATATATATATTGACCATTATCTGGTCTTATTTTCTGCTCTTATTATCTTAGTCTTATTTTACTCAAACATTAATATATATATATATATATATATATATATATATATATATATATATATATATATATATTATCTAATATATAGATATTGACCATTATCTGGTCCATATCTGTGTACATTTACACTGATCACCACAGCAATGGACACAAAGCATGAGGTCAGTGGTGAAAGTTTCATACTCAAAATAAAATAAAATACAAAAGACAAAAAAATGTGAAAACAGACAGCAGAAATGGTTAAATACTGTAATTAATGTTAAATATCCTTCTTACATCGTTCATCCATGCACTGCTAGGGTCATACAATTAGAACTTGTCTGTTTATTGAAAACTAAAGCCTCATCCTCCTCTCCTCCATGTATTTGATGCAACAGAATATCAACATTGCACTATGACTTGAACACACACACAAAAAAAAAAACACATTTCGATGTGGGTTAATACACACAACAATTATTTTGCACATAAGAAACACCATAATGATAAGCTGGTGCTCATCAGCCATCAAATGTTTTCTGTATCTTTCTTTGTGTAGAAAACACCAGTTTTGGAGCTGAAAACATGACCGGAGGCACTATGCAGCAAGAGGGATTTACAAGCTTTAGGATCTTTGTATTATGCATTTTCTTTGCTACCTTTGCAGTTGGTCTCATTGGAAATGGGCTTGTAATATTTCTGACTGGCTGCAGAATGAAGACGACCGTCAACTCCATTTGGTTTCTCAACTTAGCGATTGCAGACTTCCTCTTCATGTTGTCTTCAATTGTAGATCATCTTTCAACTTTGGGCCAGTTGAGTCTTTACTTCATGAGTTACATTGTCAAGATATTGTTAACTCTAAATCTGTATGCTAGTATTTTCTTTCTTGTAGTTATCAGTCTGGACCGATGCCTGTGCACATGGTTGGTTGTTTGGGCTCTAAATAAACGAACTACACTTAAAGCCAAGATCATCAGCATAATTGTGTGGGTTTCATCCATCGGCTGCAGCTTTCCATCCTTTAACTTTTTTAGGTTTACTTTTACATTTCTGACAAGATATGACTTTACAGTGGCCTTCCTCATCCCCTTTCTGATCATTTCATCTTCATACACAGCTATTGGAGTACGACTCAAACGCCTCAAAAGGGGAAAGCAGCTCAGGTCATACCGAGTCATTATAACTGTAACTCTGGCTTTTTTCATATGTTGGTTTCCATACCATGCTATAAATTTTTGTATAATAACCGCAGTAGAATATAACTGGAGTGCCAGTCATATACAAGTAATTGAGACAGCAGCAACTGTCAGTATCTACCTGGTTTATCTCAACAGCTGTCTGAACCCCATTCTCTATGTGTTCATGTGTGATGAGTATAAGAAGAAGCTTAAACAGTCTCTGCTGCTGGTGCTGGAGACGGCTTTTGCTGAAGATCATCTGGACTTTAAGACAGACGCAAAAGAACGATCAGAACATGAAAACCCAACTGAATTGTTAGATATGTTGAAAACCGGTCCCTAAATTATAAACCTGGATCTAATCCAGTATGTTTATAGCCCTTATCTAGTAACTTGTAAAAAAAACAGCAACTGCAAAAGTCATGTTTGGAGCATGACTGTGTATAAAGTGTGTTGTAAAACCAAACAAAGAACATCTCTTCAAGCTAACGATCTTTATATATGTTTGTGAAACTTCTCATAATTTGTCCTGCTGATTTCTGTTTGAACTTTATTCTGAATAAAACCACAGTGTATCATAAAATGTTACCTCCACTGTGTTAAATACACTGTAAGGGACCGGTGTATTGAGGTCTTACCCCACTGAGTAAAACAATTCACAGACAAAATGAACATTCCCATAGAGTTTACAAAATTATAAAATTTAATGTTTTCTTAAAGTTTGCAAAAATAAAATAAAAATAAACAATTTTTTGAATGTTCAGAGAACATACAGAAGTAACATTTAAATGGGAACTTCATGGTAATGCTATAGCAAAATGTCAGCTGACTGCTACTGAGGTTTTTAATCATTAAATTTTGCTGTGTAAGGATTCACCCGCCAATCCAAAATGCAGAATCCAGTGCCTGGTTGAATTTCTTTTGTGGTGCTTCTGCTAGAAATTATTTTATATCATTCAACTTTGGTTTCCAATCAAAATTTTGACGTGAATAATTTAATATGACCAAGATTTTTTAAATTTTGGTTTGTGTTTTAATTAAAAACTGATCACAGTTATAAGTTGTGTGATAATTTAAATATTTGAGAATTCTGGAAATCCCATACTTTCAATTCTTCACTCATTAGGGACCGGGCAGGCCCGGCGTCAAGGGGGGTGGGGGGGTGGGGGGGCCTCCCAAGCCTGGCACAATAGAACATAAAAACGTTATTAAATAAGTATAATGTGATATAAAATGAGATGTGTAATTTCAATAAAAAGTTTAAAAACAAAACGTAAATTCAATCGAGTTTTAATCATACCATAACCACAAAAAAATATCAGACAAAAATCTGACATGATCATCAGACTGGTGGTAGGCGGAGATTTGTCTCCTAGCAACGCTAGCCTATCTGAGAACTTCCTATAATTGTGTGATTCATCAGTAATGGCTAGATAGATTACCATATTGCAGTATAAAAATGGATTTATGAAAATATATGATAAATCGGTCCCATAGTTTGCATGCTAGTCGACAAGAGACCAACACCTGTTGGTCCTCTGCCCTCATGCTCCAACTCATGCACGCCCAAGAGTGCCTTTGACCTTGGTGAGGATAAACCAAATCAGGTTAAATTAAGATGTTTTCCTCTTCGCCTTTGATACAACCTGCATCGATCATTTGTTGCGTCATGGTATACGTCACAGGAGTGGTTGGAATACTCAGTGGAAGCAGATGCTCCATTTTGTTTTCCATGCTGGAAATACCTAATATCTCCATCAGACAATGCTTTCACTGTAAGGGGATAAAGTGATTGGAAACACGCTGTAGAGGCGGGAAAAGGCCTTATCAAACATGCAGCGTCAAAAGAGCACATTACAAGCATGGCACTCTGGAAAGACAGAGAAAAACGGGCTGAAAGTGGACTTGAAATATCCACTATGGTTAACAGTAACCAATTAGCTAGGAATCACTACTACCTCTCCTCTGTAGTGGACCTGATTGAGTTTCTTGTAGTGAATCATTTGCCGCTAAGGGGAGGCACAGATGCTTTTGATAGTCTGACAGAGGATGGAAGCTGACTTTTCCTTTCATTATTCGAATATACCCTCCGAAAAGATCCAGAGTTCAGGAGTGTTATGAAGACAATACCACGCAATGCAACGTACAGTTCTCACAAAATTCAAAATGACATCATGGCAAACATGAGCAGTCTGGTCACTGAAGAAATAGTTCGAGAAGTTGCAGGCTCTTGGTATGACGGGGTCTCTCTCATGTCCGGAAAAAATGGAGAAGTACAGAAAATTTTGCAGGACAAATTAGGAAGAGTGATTCCGTACGTGCATTGCTTCAATCATCAGCTCCATCTTGTGGTAGTTCATGCAATATCCACAGAGCCCGCGGTTGAAGACTTCTTTAATGTGTGTAACTTGCTTTATAAATTCATAAAAAAGATATGATGCACTTAACTAATTCAGAAGTGATTGATTCTGAATTTGTTGTGGCCCGACAATTCCTGGGTAATGTAGGCTACTGGCTAGATCGATTTCTAGTGGCGAAAAATTAACACTTAAACAAATACTACAGGAGCATCACACCACGCTTGAAGCTATGCCTACTGTACTCACTGCAATGAAATGTGCTCTGACATTTGGAGCTTCTACAGCTACATGCGAAAACTCATTTTCTAGGCTACTCTGAAAAATGTGTTTACGAATCGAAGGAGCACGCTACATCAGCGAAAGGCCCATTTAGTTGGCATTTGAAAGAAACTTGACAAGAAAATTTCCGGATGAATGGAAAGATAGTAGCTACTGTACTGAGAAGGTTCAACGAGAGTAAGCGTCGCAGACTCCAGCTGTTCTAGCAGGTTGGTGTTATTTTATTTAGTTACTATAGAATGCATAATTCGTTTATAATGTCATCATATTTTAATCGTTACTTAAAAAATGTTTGCGTAAAGTTTAAACCAGTTCTTATGTGCAATCATAATACATTTTCTTCTTTGCGAACAGTGACGGCCAAAACAAAACAATTATATAACATAATAAAAGCTTCAAAGGACCTTTTGATGGGATATGAAATGACCTGAAATCCATATCTAACCTGGAATTGTATAATTTATTTTTGGTCTGTTCAACTGAAATGGGACCGGAATCATATTTCCAATCTCATGAGACTGTAAGATTGATACCAAACAAAGTTTTCACAAATCACAAATTCTGAAGATGTAGTAAATGTTTTATGTGAGCATAGTTCTTGGCATTTCTCTGTCAACATTTAGTGACCTGGACCATGAGCACGGTGGGGAAGGATTTTTCACTGCATGAGAAAATGGATGTGTGACATGAGAAAAATCTATTGCACGAATCTCAGGCTAATTGCATGAGTTAGCAGCCTTCATCATTAAAGATCTTTTTCAGGGTGTGAAGCGGCCTTAACTCTATGAGCAGACTGATATACACAACATAGAAATGAGCAAAATAAGACCATTCACTGGTAAAAATTATGTGTTGGATTTACTTAAAATATATATGCACCATTTTTGCAGCTCACTTTTTAAGTCAACCCAAGTTGGAACAATTTTACTTAAAGGGGTGGTAAAACACGGTTTTTCGAAGGCTTGATTGTGTTTGTGGGGTGCACTGTAACATATGTTCATGCTTCGTTTTTTAAAAAAATGCATTATTTTTCATATATTTTACCTTTTCTCTACACTGCTCTGTCCCTCCGTGTAAAACGGTCTGATGGTTTCCGGGTTCTATGAAGCCAGTCCCACTAAAATAGCAATGGGCTCAGATTGGTTAGTTGGCCCAGTGTGTTGTGATTCGCTAACCGACTAGCGAATCACAACACACTGGGTGTGTTTTTCAGTAACGTCACGCCCCTTACCTTTACCAGTAGTCTGTGCTTTGGGGGTATTAGAAACAATGGCGTCAATAAAACCATACCAATTTGAGCCCGAATCGGACCCAGAACATTTTGATGAAGATGATCGAGCATTTCCTGTTCAAGAACGGCTGTTAAATGACGTTTCAGAATGTTGTTTTTTATTGTTGTCATCTATTACTTTTTTAGATACGCTGTTATTTAATTGTACTAATTATAATAGTTGATGTTGAATTTATAACAATAATAAGTGTTTGTCTATTAACAAAAGTATTCAAGAACCTTTTTTATTTAAAAAATATATATATTTTATTAGGCGTACATGTAATAACTGTGCAAAAATGCCAACTGAAGAGGAAAACATCTGCTGCAAAGAAATACAGAAGGTAGTGTAATAAGCTAGTACCAAAATTATGCATAACGTGTTAATAGTTCTGTATAATCCTTTTTTCATATTTAAAAGATGAATTTAGGTTAATTGTACAGTATGTTCTCATTGTCTTACATTACTGTTTAGGTTGTAAAACGAATGATGGAGGTTCCAGACCCTCCTAAATGTATGGTTGAGCATCCAGGTTTTGAACCAAACTGCTTAAATCCGTATACTTTGCAAAATATCAATAATATTTACAGAGCCGACTATGGGCCAGTGAGACGCAGAAATCAGGAGGAGTATTTATTTATTAAATTTAATGAAATTATGTTGTGTAAAATAATATAAATAAAAAAACAATAGATACTAATATATATATATATATATATATATATATATATATTCACACAAGACATGTTATTCAAAGACAAAAATTAAATCAAAATATCAATTTTTATCAAACATATTTTCACATCACATATACATGTTTCCAATATACCAATGGTTTTATACACAATATTGAGGTTTTCTGTTCCTGCCATAGGCGCTTCCGTTATCTGGCCTATCGCAGCTTTGTCAGCTGGGGCTACCTAGGACGTAGTGTGAGGGTTGTCATCCCCTCATGTGCTGTTAACCGGATCCGCCTACAGTTTCCTGATCCAGCGGGACAGTATGTTGGGTTCCGGCCACCCCTCGACTGAATCGTGACACACGCTGGGCAATCACCTCTTCTTTGGAAGGTTTTTCATACTGTGATGACAGAGGAGGTGGAATGGGGATTGCATGCAGCTCTTCCGCATATGGCTTGGGGTCCACAAAGACTTTATGTAACAGAAGGCTCATAAGGTCATCGACATAGTCTGTAAAAAACAGAATACTGAGTCCCTCTATGGGTTTATATAATTACTGATAAATAATCTACCTTTGTTTTATAATTAACATTTGTGTAATATTTATAAATATTTTTTGTAAGCTTATATTTATTTTATTATAGCTTTTTTTATATTATTGTTAATAAAACATTTTACAACTTACTGTATGTTGGTTCTATTTTCACTGGCTTTGCTGTGCATTCCCCTTTTTTGGAAAAACGAACTTATACACAGCCTGTCCTTCAGTTGTTGTTGCCTGTTGTTGCCGGTTAGCATTTTCATTATAGTGCATTGCTGCAAGATACAGCCTGTAATCAGTGGACAATCCATAAAATATGAAAAGATTAGTAAACTGTGTTGTGATAAATAAACAAACAATTCAGAATAAGAGACAAATGTTCAATCAATGATTATAATGGTTTCTTTCTTGCAAGAAAGGCTCACAGTCGCACAGTCAGTCAAGAGAATGTGAGAGTGCTCGCCAAGATTGGAGGCTCTCGGTCTCTTTATATCTCTGCTACTCATAACATAGATAACATAGGGCCACAGGCAAGGCTCCTAACCTATTTTACCTGTTTCTTCCTTATTAGGAAAGAACATTATTTATTATAGGGAAAGATTATTAATATTAATAAAATAATGAATAAAAAAAACATTTTCATAATTGTTAGAAACAATGTTTATAAATATTACTGAACATGTCAAAGATTATTACCTGCACAACATTCCTATGAAAGGGGAAATCACGTTCTTTGGGGCAAAACGCAAAATCAGACTGTGGAAAGCCTCCAGTGATGACGTCTGAAAGTTGTGGCTGAGCTTTTCTATATCCTTGAGAACTCTCTTGTTGTATAATAGCTTTTACACTTTATGGAGCGCTATTGATCCTGTAGCCAAACAGATCAAATATGAAGAAAATCTCAAAATTTTACTATTTTACTGTCATTCTATTGTCATTTGTCTCTCTATACAGTCATACCTGGTTGGAACCATTTTTTTGGATCCCTGGAAACTTTGTCTGGGTGTTCACACTTGGGGAAGAGGTGGTTGAACATGTACATTTTGTATGTGGTTCTGCAGTGAATTCCACTTCGCCACCTTTTCTGGCCCAGACTCAGAGGAAATCGCACTCCAGTAAACATGGTTTTTGATGCTGTGCAACCATTTTTTCAGCACCTTGCAGTCCTTCATTTTTGAAAGTTTGTCAAGTTTCTTAGATAAACCTGTACAAAGTAAAAGCTTGGTTGTTCAATCATTATTTCAAGAAAATCTAATTACCCCAAAAATATAAATGTACAAGTTAGGTTTAACAATTAACTGAATAAGTATCAATTACTAATACAAAGATAAATAATTACCTTTCTCAAAGTGCCACACGTCATAGAACTGAGTGATATTGCGGTCCCTCAGGTACTTCTGAATCTGCGGATGGCGATCGGTGACGATGTAGTCAACAGCTAAACCATGAGACTCCAGCTTATCAAGACAACGCTTCAATCCCTCCTTTTCCATATGATAACTTCCACCAACCTCATTGCTCTATTGTTGGGTACACAACATTTCAAATGTATAAACAGAGTAGACAGAGTAACTAGTTGAAGATCCAGAATTTTGTTGGTTTCCATGTGCATAATGGTGTAGCTGCCAAATTTTGCTGAGTGTCCTATTGTAAACATCATAATCAGATATAGAACATTACTGAGAACATCAGTATCATAATATTTTAGGAGAACTCAAAGACTATAAAATAAACGGTGTGATTTTTTAAAATATACTCTAAACGTACCTGGCGTGTCAGCACGCATATCTCCAGCCACAGCAACATTTCCTCCCTCTTGCAGCTGTCTTATAAGATTCAGTTGATCTTGGTTCCACTTGTGTATTATGGTAGGCTCAATGAAATTCCTGGCATGAATCCTAAAAGTTACGAAATGCATCATCTGGAGCTTCATGGCTTTGAAAATCTATTAACATAGAAATCATACAGTACATACATACTGAAACAACACAGTATTTTTTGTGAATTTTATTGTAAATTGTAATACCTTCTCTAGTTGTTTAAAAGATCCACCGGTAAAATACGTTGCAGCAGACAATAGCAGGTTTCCAAGTGGGGTTCTCCCAACAATGGGCTGGCTCTGCCACTGTCTGTAGTAGTTACACTTTTCACAAAGCTGGGTGAATGCAACAAAAGTCCCCCTTCGTCTGCTCTGGACAACACACTTTGTCTTACAAATTGGACAGGACACAAACAGCTCTCGAAGACAGCTTTCAAAAACAATGTATTTGTTATCGCTGTAGTCCGGCTGTGTATCTATCCTAAGGCAATATAAAAAGAATAAATATTAGGAAGTTGCTTTCATGTTTTATATATATTTTTAAACACAAATGTATTGGTAAAAAAGTGTGTAAATATGTATTTATATCTTACGCCAATTCTGATTCTTCAGTGACAACAGAATCTGGGTTATATGTAGAATCAGTGGGTTCGACATTTAAATCTGATTCTTCTTCCTCATCTAACACCAGACGAGGTCTCTTACTGGGCCTGAAGACTGAGCCCCTTTCTGGTGTTGAAGACAGCTGCACATAAGGAAACATGTCAGTTGTTTGGGTGCCCACATCATGACCATAATATGTTGTCTGAATGCCTACAAGTACAAAAAAAAAAGTAAAAAATACAATTACTCATAACCATCGGTCATGCTATTACAATTTTTTTTTACAGTGAGAAACATAAGCCACTTTCTAATACACATACGTTTCAGTAGCCGGTATAACAATTATAATAAAAAAAGACAATATGTACTAGAACTGCAAATGATAAAGTAACACAAACACATTTAATGTCTGTATTTCATACCTTTGCTCCTTAATTGGAAACTGCTCAATGTACCCATTGAAAGTTGTGTGCCCACTGATCGCATCTTTGGCTTTATCTCTGTGGCTACAGTTTCGGTCTCTATAGGGTCTGACTGACATCCAACTTCATGAAGTGTAGATGTAGTGGGGAGCTCTTGGGAACTCGCACCCTGCTGAGATATTGTCTGTAAGAAATAATGCCAATATGTAATCATTTATCAAATTACAGCTTAAAACATACATTTGACATGTAAAAATAGTAGGAAAAAATTACTGGATAATAATCTTTGGACCACAAAAAATAAGCTTCATAAGCAAGATTTTCATATAATTGTTCTGACAAATTGTATTAGTCCTCAAAGGGATTTTTTTGATTAAAGAGTGAAGATCTATAGTAATCGGTACTGAATGGAAGCGTTACTTTTGTATTTTTAGAACGCTTCTAACCAAATATCTGTCGCTATAACTATTAACCCAAAACATTGGCTTTACTATAGTAGCCAAATCAAACACAGAACCATGTTTAGCATGCCTGCAGATAAACAACCATGTAGATAAACAATACATAAACGCTCTAATCAAAGAATAATATACACTAATTCCAAGTTCGTTGCTGAGATTAAGAAAAAAAGTTCGTAACGTTAGGGTGTTTGTCGCATTAAGTATGAATAAGCATTTAACTAACTGGTTTGCAGAGCCAAACAGCATTGTTATTTGTTCACTTCCTTGATACAACGCACAATTAGCAATACAGCCAATAGTAATACAAACCAATACAGTAAAACACATCGACGAAAAATAAGTCATACTTACAGCTTGTGGCCCGTAAACAGTAAAATGTGCAGCACAGAGAGCGAGATTTGGGTAATAATTTTGAGGGACCGAGTTAAAAATAAATTTTAACCATTGATCCCTAACTTCCCCGTCCCTACCCTTACGAAAAATAACCATGGTTCCCTATCATAGGTCACTTCGATGCTGCGGTGACGTCACCACGTATGGGAACACCTCTGGTGTGACGAATGTCTGAAGCCCTATACCATCCCGCCAATCCTATTGGCCAAATGGCGCATAGCACCACCCTGCGCATGCGCGCGCATGATATACCTGGGTGCAGCGCGCCATTTCGCTCAGATTTCATTCCTTCAGGAATAGCGAATCATCTGTGCCCTATCGTCTCGCGTTCTCCAGCGATCTCTTCGAGCAGTGTTAACTCCTCTTCGCGGACGCGATGAGCTTTCGAAAATGTAAGGAGCCATGTACCAGGTACATCACGGCGGGGGACACTCATGACAGGTGCGTAGTATGTCTTGGTTTACATCACGCACAGGCGGCGCTTAGCGGCCTTTCTTCCTGTCCCCATTGTGATGGCCTGCGGCTCAGAGTACTGCGCTCCAGGGTGGAAGTTTTCTCTAATGTCGCCCTCGAGTCTAACCCCCGTCAGGTCACCTCTGCGACTGCCGAGGCACCGCACGAGGCGAGGGCCTGGGGTGACACGTGCGACATGGATTTTGTGGACAGCGCAGCGCTGGAATATTCTCCACATCGCTCGCTCTCCCCTACCCTGCTGCAGAATAAAACTTATACTGAGCCCGTCGTCTTCTCTAATGAGGATTTACTTCCCACACCGGAGGCATGCACCGCCATCTCCTTCGGTTGTGGACGCTATGACGACGATGTTTTATCCACCGCGGCCTCGGGGTCTGAGGACTTCGCGACCGACACTAGCCCTCTTCCTCCTAGCGGACAGGAGAGGCGTGTTTCCCCCTCCTACAGTGAGCTGTTGGATGTGGTTTCTCGTGCGGTGGGTAAATTGGGGCTAGACTGGGAGGTTGACAAGGCCGAGGCCCAACCTTCTTCCAAGCTGGACGACCGTTTTTTAACCAGTCGGACACCTACACAGCCCCGGAGGCCTTTGCCTTTTTTCCCGGACCTCCACCAGGAGGTTTCGAGGTCCTGGAAACAGCCATTTTCGGCGCGGATTACTAACGCCGCGGCCGCGGATTTCGCCACCGTTTCTGATATGGCGAACCATGGCTATACTATGATGCCCCCGGTGGAAGAGACTCTCGCCGAACACCTTGCGCCTAGTTCGGCCGCGGCTTGGAAGTCTCGCCCCCTTCTTCCTTCGAAGGCGTGTCGAGTCACGTCTAGTTTGGTGGGTAAATCCTACATGGCGGCTGGTCAGGCGGCTGCGTCGCTCCACTCTATGGCGGTCCTTCAGGCCTACCAGGCGGAGTTATTGAAGGAATTGGATGAAGGTGAGGGCATCACACCGGAGGCAGTTAAAGAACTGCGTAGAGCTACGGATTTGGCGCTACGCGCTACCAAACATACCGCTCGTGCAGTGGGCCGTACTATGGCCGGTTTGATTTCGGTTGAGCGCCACCTCTGGCTTAATCTCACCGATATTAAGGAGAAGGATAAATCTTTCCTTATGGATGCCCCTGTCTCCAGGGATGGATTGTTCGGTGAGGCTGTCACGTCAGTAGTGGAGAAGTTCAGGGCAGCGAAACAGCAATCAGCCGCTTTCCGCCAGCTGATTCCCCGCAGACCCAGGGAGGTCGAACGCCGGCAAGCGCCCGCGCGTTCTCGCTCAACCTCCTCTCACCGCCAGCGAGCAGCCTCTCGAGAGGAACCTACACCCATGGCGCCTCCTCGTAAGGACTGGGGCCCTAGGGTTTTTCCTCCGGCGCACCAGCGTCAACGTAAGCGTTTGAACCTGACCTCGACGGCTAAAGCCTCTCGTTCTCGGGTGCCGAATAGCAGCTCCTGATCTTTTTGCTGCTTGCCAGGGACTGTGCCCTCCGCTAGAGAGCGCTGTCGGACCGCTTTCGCGCATCCCACACTCTCATTGCAGTCCCCATGCTCAAACATTGATTGTCTCGCCGCTAACAGCGCCTCGAGCAACATTGGATCGAGCTGTAATGACAGACGCTCCCTCAGACACTCCGCGCAATCCTGCTTTCGGAGTTCGAGGGACGACTCAAGGACCCTACACAAACGGGCCGTTTATGACGGCTCACACAGCCGCCGCTTTTTCGCTAGCGGCAGAGCCCGATGTTCCATCTGTTGGCCTAATTCCTGCCGTGGACACGTTTCAGGATTATACTCAACGGAACGCAACGACTCCGGCGCATACGCTTCCCCGGTGCACGAACACCACGGGTTTTTCGTGTCCGGTCGTTTTAACGCGTATGACGGCGTTGCTGGGAGCGGAAGCTTTGAAACCGTTAATATTGTTTCGGGCCGCGTGGGAACGCTTGCCCGGCATTCCTCAATGGGTGTTACGCACGGTTTGTCACGGATACACCATTCAGTTTCGGAAAGGCCCGCCTCCTTTCCGCGGAATTCTTCCCACTACGGTGAAGTCTACGGAAATGGCGGTGCTGCGACAAGAAATGTCAGCTCTGCTGAGCAAAGGGGCTATAGAAGAAGTACACCCCTCTCAGATGGAGACAGGTTTTTACAGCCGTTATTTCGTGGTACCGAAAAAAGACGGCGGGTTACGACCCATTCTGGATTTACGCCGTCTGAATCTTGCACTCAGACCGAGCAAATTCAAGATGTTGACGGTGAAAAATATTCTGTCTCAGATCCGACCAAGCGATTGGTTTATTACGATCGATCTGAAGGATGCGTATTTCCATATTCAGATCGTCAAGAGACACAGGAAGTTCCTCAGATTCGCTTTAGAGGGCAAAGCGTATCAGTACCGCGTTCTTCCCTTTGGCTTGGCTTTAGCGCCCCGTACGTTCTCAAAATGCATGGACGCAGCTCTGGCCCCGTTGCGGTTCCAGGGCGTTCGTGTGTTGAACTATTTGGACGATTGGCTGGTGATAGCGCAATCGCGGACTCAAGCACACTCTCACCGAGATCTTGTGCTGAATCATTTAAACAGCCTGGGCTTACGAACAAATTTCAAGAAGAGTGTTTTAACTCCCTCTCAACGGATAACTTTTCTTGGAATAGATCTGGACTCTCGCGCGCGCTCAGTCGATTGCGTCATGCGTGCGGCACTTCAAAGCGGGTCGCACGGTGACGGTGAGATTGTGCCTCAGGCTCTTGGGTCTAATGGCAGCAGCATCCCCCGTGATTCGTCTGGGATTGCTTCAAATGCGCCCTTTTCAGTGGTGGACGAAAAGGCGGAATATTTCACCCCGTTGTCTCCCGCATCGCACGATTTCGGTGACACGGCGGTGTGTGATGTCGCTGAAAATTTGGATGTCAACCGAATTTCTCCTGTCAGGAGTTCGATTGGGAATTTATGCTTTCCGAGAGACTGTCACGACGGACGCGTCTTTGACTGGTTGGGGAGCTGTGTGTCGAGGGCGACCAGCCCACGGAGTGTGGACAGCGGCTCAGCGCGGCTGGCATATAAACAGACTGGAATTACTGGCAGTTTTTCTGGCTCTCCAGTATTTCTCGGATCTGCTGATCGGCCGTCATGTGCTACTCAGATCAGACAACACAGCGGTTGTGTCTTATCTGAACCATCAAGGAGGATTGCGCTCTCGCCCCCTGTGCAGGCTGGCGAGGCGTGTTCTTCTGTGGTCTCGGGACAAGTTTCTCTCGATCCGGGCCATTCATGTCCCCGGACGATTGAATTTCGGAGCGGATCTGCTATCCAGACAGGCTCTGGAACAGGGAGAATGGCGATTACACCCCCAGACGGTGGATCTTTTATGGCGGATATTCGGCAAAGCGAAAGTGGATTTATTCGCATCGAGCATGACTACGCATTGCCCGCTATGGTTCTCCCTACGCTCCCCATCGCCCCTGGGCGTGGATGCGTTAGCTCACAGCTGGCCCAAGACCAGTCTGTATGCTTTTCCTCCGATTCGTTTGATCCCAGCGGTATTATGCAGATTACGCCGGGACAGAGTGGAACAGCTGCTGCTGGTGGCTCCGCGATGGCACACGCAGCCGTGGTTTGCGGATCTGATCAGTCTGCTAGTGGGCTCTCCGTGGGAGATTCCCATCAGACAGGATTTATTATCACAAGCACAGGGGCTGATTTGGCACCCGAGGCCAGATCTGTGGAAACTGTGGGCGTGGCCACTGAGCGGAGTGCGTTAGTATGTCCCGGTCTTTCTGCTGAAACTACTGAGACTATATTGAGTTCTAGAGCAGCTTCTACGAGACGCTTATATGCTTTCAAGTGGAGACTGTTTACAGCCTGGTGTGGTAATCATAATGTGGATCCAGTTTACTGCCCAGTGGCTTCAGTGCTGGAGTTCCTCCAGGAGCGTTTCTCGGATGGCGTTACACCAGCCACTTTAAAGGTTTACGTGGCAGCCATTTCAGCTTACCACGAATGCATAGGCGGTGCCTCTGTGGGGCGTCATCCATTAGTTTCTCGTTTCATACAGGGTGCGCGACGGCTGAGGCCTTTCCGCCCTGTGCGAGTTCCTTCATGGGATTTATCCATTGTGTTGTTAGGTTTATCAGGGCATCCGTTTGAGCCCTTGGAGACCGTATCGGATAAAATCCTGACATTGAAGACACTTCTTCTCATGGCTTTATCCTCCCTCAAGAGAGTTGGGGATTTACAGGCTCTTTCTGTTTCACCCTCATGCATGGAATTTGCACCAGGCTCTGTGAAGGTGCTGCTGCGGCCCAGGCCTAACTATGTTCCTAAGGTCGCATCTAACCCTTTTCGCTTTCAGCAAGTGGTTCTGGAAGCTTTTTCGCCTGCCGAGGCCGGGTCAGGAGATCTAAGTCTTTGCCCTGTGAGAGCTTTAAAGACTTATGTGGATCGCACAGCTCCTTGGCGTGGTTCTGACCAGCTGTTTGTCTGCTTTGGACATAAAAGTAAGGGCCATGCAGTTACAAAACAGCGCATGTCCCATTGGCTGGTGGAGGCGATTTCTTTGGCCTATGAGGCGCGCGGACTCGCTTCACCCTTAGGGGTTAAGGCTCATTCCACTCGAGCTGTAGCTTCTTCTCAAGCTTTTCTCAGTGGCTCTTCTATGGATGATATCTGTGCTGCGGCAGGATGGTCCTCACCGAGCACTTTTATCAAATCCTACAGTCTGGATGTGAGGATGGCCCCTGGCTCCCGGGTTCTCTCCGCTTGAGCAGTTGCTTCCTCGGATCTCAGTTATCAGGTACGTCAGGCGTTTTGGTATATCGTTCCCATACGTGGTGACGTCACCGCAGCATCGAAGTGACCTATGATAGGGAACATCTCGGTTACGTATGTAACCTTGGTTCCCTGAATAGGGAACGAGATGCTGCGGTTCTGGCCGTTCCGTACCTTGATAACTCTTCATCTTCAGTCATGAAATCTGAGCGAAATGGCGCGCTGCACCCAGGTATATCATGCGCGCGCATGCGCAGGGTGGTGCTATGCGCCATTTGGCCAATAGGATTGGCGGGATGGTATAGGGCTTCAGACATTCGTCACACCAGAGGTGTTCCCATACGTGGTGACGTCACCGCAGCATCTCGTTCCCTATTCAGGGAACCAAGGTTACATACGTAACCGAGATGTTTTATTATAGTAAAACTGTAGTAACCCATGGTTTTTTGGCGTATTGACTGCCATTTGTAAAACCACAGATTTACTACAAATAGCATGGTTAAACTATGGTTAATATAGCAAAACCATGGTTAATTTGTGGTAACCATGGTTTAACTACAGTAAACATGGTTTTTTGGTTTTATTTGTAGTAAAACCATGGTTAATTTTCGTAAGGGTAGGAAGGCTGAACAAAGTGGACCTGGAATCCGGATGAAAATAACAGCGTTTCGCCGGAAACGCGGCAAAGACACTCCAGCATACAACTCTTCTCAATCTCCACAGCAATATAAAATGGCCTCGCCCCCCACCTAATCTATTATTCTCGGAGGAGGGGTTTATGTAAATATTGGGCTAAGTGACGTCAGCAACCCTGGAGGAATGTCGTGTAGTCCCTACCGGTCGTTTGCTGTAGTCCTTAGAAATGGATTTCTTTAAAAGCAAATATCTCCCTTTGCTTAAAACTTTGAATGTTGTAACTTTGCAGATGTTGTTTATGCTCAAACAGGAAAATTACACACTAGCTAAAGTTAGAAAAGTGAAATCGTGTTTTATCACCCCTCTTTATTTATTTAAAAATTTTTAATAAATGCAATATTTCACATTAAAATAGAGTGAAAGCATTTAAAATCTTTTTTTTTTTTTTATGTGAGAATGGGGAAATCTGGAGGCATTTTTTTTTTTTTTTTTTTTATTAAAACTTGTGTAACGTTGCGTAACCTCTTGTATTATACAGAGGCTTTTGGATTCCCATAGTTTTTTAGATCTCATCTCTTCCTTTTTTTTTAGGTTTTGATATATATAGATATATATCTAGAAATTCTAAAAGATTTTTTTTTGTCAAGGTTTAAATATTTTTAGTTAGATAAGTATCAGGTTTTACATTATGATTACAGACAAACATTACAATCTTGTTAAAAAGGGAAAGCATTTTTGTCTCTCAGTATTTGATAATTAAAAAATCCTACAAAATAAGGAATGAAAAGTGATAATTCAAAACATTACACAAACATTTTGTAATTAATTAATATTTTATTCAATGTACTAAATATACTTAATGTTAATGTTGCAGTCTTACCGGCTGGGAGTGTGTGTGTGTGTGAGAGAGAGAGAGACCCTGTTGTATTTTTTCCATTTATTGACTGGTGTCTATTTCGCACTCCTGGTATTCTGGAGAGTCACCCCTTGATTGCTGCACACTTTTTTCCTGACCAGTGGCTGATTTGTAGTTTGTACAACCAAAAGATTGACTGAGTTTTCATATTTCCCATTCATTTCTTATTACAGTCATTTTTGACCCTGCATAGAAAGTAACTGTGACTATTTTTTTTTTTTTTTTTGACTTTTAATTATGTCCATGATTTTTTTGTGTGTTCATATTGCTAATGTAACAAAAGTCACCAAGTGTCATCTTATTCCGATGAAGCTATGATTTTTTACATTTCAAAATATAAAATTTTCGGTCAAAAATGACTGAAGAGGGCCAGAGGGTTAAACGTGTTATGAAAACATATTTCAAAGTAGATGTATTAAAGTAAGATACCAAGTAGTCTGCACCACTAAACTCACCACAAATTTGTCTTTTCAACACTCTTCTGCAGACAGATGCCCACCACTCACTGATGATGTCTGATAGCTGCAGCTACACCATGTTTGCTAATGACACCACATTTAGCCCCTTATCACAACAAATCAGCCTTTACTGATGTAACACCAGACTTTACTGTCTAGTATAAAACCAACAGGACCAAGAAGACCGTGCAAGATCGAGACTCAACTTATTCCAGTGAAACAACAGCTCAAAAAATGGGTATGTGTATTATTCATATCACATTTTTTATATATAACTCTCAGAGTTTAATAAATGCAAAATTGTGTAAGACATAATCAATGCACACATAGAGAGCAATGTAAAAATGATATGAAGTCAGGGCAAAACATGTTTTTTCATTACTTAACATGTCAAATATAAATAAACAAATTTCAGCTTAATTTTTTTAGTTTTAAACTTGCCTTTAACAGGCAAGATTTTTAGATATCTTTTTCATTTTTCAATATCTAGTTTTTCAAACTCAGCAGTTTCTGTGCATTTTTATTTTTATCACAGTTCATTCAGAAACATATCTTTCACAAATAGTAATATTTTCTCATTAAAAATAATTGATGAAATTTAATCTGTTTGTAAAGTCTTTCTGGTATCTAGTGATTGCCACAGCAATGGCCATATAGAGTGAGGTCAGTGCCAAGAGTTTCATACTCAACAGTATAAAAAAAACGGTCATATGGTCATAAAAAATAATAATAAAACTTTTCAGTTTATTACTCACCTCCATTCATTTGATGCTGTAGAATATCATGATTATTCAGTATAACTTGAGAACAAAACTGAATACAATTTAATTTTAGGTTTTAATCACCAAAAGGATAAACAAAATTGCATTTTTGTGTGATATACTGCATGCAAAAATTATTTTCCACACAAGAAACACCACAATGATAAGAGGATGCCTCCAAAACAGACCTTAAATCAGCCCTCATTGTGTTTCTCTCTCATTCTTCTTTGTGTAGAAAACACAAGTTCTGAAGCTGAAAACATGACCGGAGGCACTATGCAGCAAGAGGGATTTACAAGCTTTCAGATTTTTGAATTCTGCATTTTATTTGCCACCTGTGTAGTGGGTCTCATTGGAAATGGACTTGTAATATTTCTGACTGGCTGCAGAATGAAGACGACCGTCAACACCATTTGGTTTCTCAACTTAGCGATTGCAGACTTCATCTTCTTGTTGTCTTCAATCATAGATCATCTTTCAACTTTGGGCCAGTTGAGTCTTTACTTCATGAGTTACATTGTCCAGATAATGTTAAATCTAAATCTGTATGCTAGTATTTTCTTTCTTGTAGTTATCAGTCTGGACCGATGCCTGTGCACATGGTTGGTTGTTTGGGCTAGAAATAAACGAACTACACTTAAAGCCACGATCATCTGCATAATTGTGTGGGTTTCATCCATTGGCTGCAGCATTCCTTTCTTTACAGTTAATACGTTTACTCGTGCGTCTTTGATCACATATGACTTTACAGTGGGCTTCCTCATCCCCTTTCTGATCATTGCATCTTCATACACAGCTATTGGACTACGAATCAAACGCCTCAAAATGGTGAAGCAGTTCAGGTCATACCGAGTCATTATAACTGTAACTCTGGCTTTTTTCATATGTTGGTTTCCATACCATGTTTGCGTTTTTTATGAAGTAGGAAATAACTGGAGTGATGAAGTATTGCAGAGAGCAAAGAATGTCAGTATTTACCTGATTCATCTCAACAGCTGTCTGAACCCCATTCTCTATGTGTTCATGTGTGATGAGTATAAGAAGAAGCTTAAACAGTCTCTGCTGCTGGTGCTGGAGACGGCTTTTGCTGAAGATCATCTGGACTTTAAGACAGACGCAAAAGAACGATCAGAACATGAAAACTCAACTGAACTGTTGGATATGTAGAAAACTGGTCTCTAAATGATAAACCTGGATCTAATCCAGTATGTTTATAGTCCTTATATAGCAATTTGTAAAAAAAAAAACAACAACTGCAAAATTCATGTTTGGAGCATGACTGTGTATAATGTGTTGTAAAACCAAACAGAGAACATCTCTTCAAGTACAGGCTAATGAACATTATATATGTTTGTGAAACTTTTTATGAATCTAAATACTCATTTTATTCTGCTGATTTCTGTTGGAACTTTATTTTGAATAAAACCACAGTGTATCATATAATGTTACCTGCATTTGACTGCAATTTCCTGTAGGATATTTATGCTCTCGCAGTAAATCCTTATTGAATGGTGTTCCCTAAAAACCAACTAAATAAATAAAAATTACATGTAATAAGTGATATGATTTCTGGTACAAATTCTACATTATTATATACAAAACAAAGAACAGCTCTTGATCTCTAAGATATGACAGTAAAAGAGGACACACAACCCTTTTTCTAATATGGAATTGGAATGGACTGGTAAAAGGGTGTTACATGACAATGATAGAATATGATAAGTAAGAGATAAAGTTCTGAGAGATGAGACTATAAGAGAGGAAGGATGCCCTCCCTTCACCGTCACTCTCTTCAGCTGCTTTGACTGACTGTACGACTGCTGGCCTTTTCTTGCCAGAAAATAAAACTCAAAGACAATTGGTATATTTGTCTATTATTCAGAATTATTTGTTAATTTGCCACAAGTTAATACTTGTTTCAGAATGTTCAGAGAACATTCAGAATGTTCCCATAGTGTTTGCAAAATTATAATATGTGATCTTTTCTTATATAAAGTCAACATTTTAAATCATTTATGAAAAAAATAACATCCCGAAGTAGCATTTTAATAGAAACAAGAGCAAAATTAGCAAAAAGTCAGCTGAGCAAAGGAAGTGACCCCGCACGCAAGCAAAAAAAAAAAAAAAGGCAGAAAACGGGAATAATCCCACAAATTTCCCCTGCAACAATATTCAAGCTATATTTCTTTGCATTTTGAAGAGTTGTAGTTACATGTGAAACAAGTCACTCTCCGTGTGCTGGACTTGAACCCGTGGTCTCTCATCTGAGCCGTGCTGGCATCTGTTGTATTAAGCGTGCCAACATGCACCTTTATTTAGTTATGTATGACAGTTAATTATATTGATTGATATTTATTAATTTATGTAGGCCTATTTTATTTTTAAAAAGCATATTACGTTTATGTTTAAATAAAACAAATACAAATGTTTCTTCAAAGACGTTTTGCGTGTGTGGGATGATTTGATCGATATGATTTAGCTGATTTAATTTATCTGATCAAAATACACTTCAAATGTAAAAATATTATTAAAATATTAAAATACAAATACTGAAATGAGTACACACACATACAGTTTATATACTGTGTGCGTGTGTGTGTCTCTATATATACACCACTATATATATATATATATATATATAGTGGTGTGAAAAGGTGTGATTTCTTATTTTTTGTCACAATTTATTGTTTCAGATCAAACTAATTTAAATATTAATCAAAGATAACGCAAGTAAACAACATACAGTTTTTAAATGAAGGTTTTTATTATTAATGGAAAACTAAATAAAAATAAAAAAAAACTACATGGCCCTGTGTGAAGAAGTGTTTGCCCCCCTGTTAAATCTGTGGTTTATCAGACCTGAGTTCAGTTTCTCTAAACACACCCAGGCCTGATTACTGCTACACCTGTTCACAATCAAGAAATCTCTTAGGCCTGACAACGTGAAATAGACCAAAAAATCCTCAAAAGCTAATGCCGAGATCCAAAGAAATTCAGCAGAAAAAAAAGAATGCCTTTTGTTTTGAGAACAATAATATTACATGTCATATCAACTGCCAGAGAGTGAATCTTTCCACTCGCACCAGTGATAAGGCTGCACGATATTGGGAAAAAATGACATTGCGATATTTTATTTTTCTGTTAATGTCACATGTAAAAAGACTTTGACTTCTAGGGTGGCAACATACATTTAAAATGTAAAGAGTGCTGCATTTTCCATGCCAATCCTATCTCTGGAAGTGAATGAAAAATTAAATATGAAAACAACCACCTCATAAGACCTTTTTAACATTATATAACAAATGCTAAAGGCATACACATACAAAACAATCGTGTCCTTTCATTATTCACTACATTATTTTACCACAAGCCACCAAAAACTAAGTTACACCTATGCTATCCATCATGTACTGAAGGTAAAAATTTAAAGAGCAAACAATTAACAAATAAGTTTTTCAGAAATGTATTATCCAAACTGTACTTCCCCAGTCAACTGAAAAGAAAGTATGTTCTTCAAGAATTTAGTGAAGAAGAGGAAAAGAAAATAAGGAAGTGTTATTTTACTTATCCAGTTCTTCCTAAAGCCAAAGAAGTAACATTTAAAATCCTAAAGGACATTTATCCATCTAATAACTTCCTACAAGAAAGATTTAATTGGGAGAACAAGTCATGCAGGTTCTGTGAGAAAGATATTGAAACTGTAGATCATATGTTTTTCCAATGTGAATCTGTACAGACTTTTTGGCTGGAATTTCAAAACTGGCTTCATTTCAAACAGATATCAATACACCCTTTGACTGTGATCTCAGTTAAGGTTAGAGCAGTGGTTCCCAACCTTTTTCAACTCGCGGCCCACACAACCAAACACATATGTTTGCGCGGCCCACTTCAAAAAAATTAACTGACCCCGCTATTGTTGGGTTAATAACTTAGCACTCAGGAGCTAGATTTTAAACTATATTTATTGAATAAACTAGGGCTGTGCGATATGGACAAAAAAAAAAAAAAACTATCACGATTTTTTTGATCAATTTTGCAATTGTGCTTTTACAGTCATAAATGCATTCAGGATTAATTTGAAACATATTTCCAAAAGAAAACCAATCAGAGCTTTATCAAAAAGTTGTAAAATTTCTAGAACAGACATAAGTCAAAATTATCACTATAGTGAAGATGTAAAAAAAATGTATAGACTTGTGGCAAAAAAATAAAATAAAAAAAAAATCCTGTATACAGGGACTTTTTTTCTTTTTTGCCATGCATTGTTCATAGAGCTCATTAATTGTAGCGGTGCCTCAGGTGTTTGCAGTGTGTATACAGTATGTGTATGCGGTAAGCAGTGAGAGCGCATAAATATAACGCGAAAGCACATTAAAATAATGCACGAGTGCGAATCTCTCTGTTAGCAGCAGATTTCCTTTGCTCTGTCACAAAACCGGTCGTGCTTGCTCGGATACATGCTGCTTTGCGAGGAGAGAGTGTGCACACTTAAAACGTGTCTCCTCTCACTTAAACTGCATCCTGTTCACTAACAAATTCACTCTATGCTCATGTGTTAGACATGAATTATTTTCGCACGTTTTTATTACTAGCCTTTTACCGCAGTGAGAACGCTCTGATCCGTCAACATTGGCTCAGAAAAAAGGCGCATCACAGACAGTGTGTGAACCTGGAGTTAGGCATATGCGCACGCTCAAATCGTGATTTTAGGATGTTTTCTTTTAATCGCACAGCCCTAGAATGCCAAGTATCCCAGAGTGCATTCTGGACGATGGGGCGGGGCGACACGTTGGGGCGGAGCGACACGTGTCGCCCCGCCCACCTCAGCGGTTATTGGTTTATGATTAAGATGAGCTTATTGGTGTACAGATGAGTGACGATTTTACAGCTTATTGGTATAGAGAATTATGACGCTATTAGCAGGATTGGAATGCGGAAGTAGACACTCAGATGAATAAACTTTTAATATAAATTAAAAAAGTGAATATAAATGTTGTGTTTTTGCATTTATTGTTGCATTTCCACAACATCCCGTATAAATACAAAGAGTTTTGGATTAAGACGGACAGAATAGAAATAAATGGTCTACTCCCTCAATGGCTGTAGTGTAGACGCTACCTCGGCATTACTCGCTGGTTTGAAAATGACACGGCAATATTATGCGAAGTATGGTTATGTAGATAGTCATGGAGTACCTTGATTTATATATTCAAATTATATATACATACATATATATATATATATATATGTGTGCGTGTATATATATATATATATATATATATACATATATATATATATATATGTGTGTGTGTGTGTGTGTGTGTGTGTGTGTGTGTGTGTGTGTGTGTGTGTAACAAATTGTCACCAGTCTCAGAACGTCACCAATAATATTCTGAACATTCCCTTGGCCCCTACGAAAATTTACCATGGTTCTGCTACAGTAACTATAGTAAAACTATGGTGTTTTTATAATTACAGCTCACAGTAATTAATATGCCAACAAATATTTTTACTACAATAAATCCATGGTTACTTTTTGCAAGGAAGGAACTATACAGGTTCTAAAGACCTCGCCCAAAAACACTTGTTACTTTCTGTTATTTGTTTTCTGAACTGCACTACTGAAAACCTCATTAATCCTCACAATCCTGTCACAACTAAATTAAGAATCCATTATGAGCAATGCATAGCAAATGATGTTATCATCAAATATGAGAAACCTTAAAGAATGATAGACTGATGTAAATGACTGAAACCTGTTGTCATGCACATGTTTTCCATAGCTTTTTATTAAAACATTATACACTGCAAAGTTTTACTTTAAATGACATCAATTAATACATCAAAACCAGTTGATCTCAGTCCATTCTCTATTTCCCTTCAATGAATTTAACACACAAATGTGTTTCATGCCGCAAAAAAAAAAAAAAAAAAAAACAGTCCTTGGAACAAAATCCTGTGTAAACAAAAGCCCAGAAGATCACCACGCTGGCCTCTTCCCTGTACCCTGGTGGGTTAAACTTGAAAAGGGCTCTGCACTGCAAGCGTTCCCTGATGCTGTACATCCGTCTGAACTCGTTCCGGTCAGGAGACAGGAGGACAATTCTTCCAGTTGGCCACAACTTATAGTGTAAAGACAAAATACATGAAAGTAATAATAATAATAATTCAAAAAAGGTTTAACAGCCTTCTACTACAAAATTCAATTGGTGAATGAGCCATAAATAGGGAAATCTTACTGTCTAGCCAGGCAAACTGTGCTGCTTTCCGAAAAACTTCGGAGCACATCCCTAAACCATCTGCAAACCAGAGAAAGTGTCAAATATGCAGAGTCACCCGCCGACAAAATAACTTCCCTGAGGATTTCCAGTGGAAGCTGTTGAATCAAAAACATACATAGGTTTATTTATACATGTATATAAAAGTTATTAAACATTATATAAACACTGAATACAGACAACCGTGCTTTAAAACTCTCATTAAAAACTATAGATTGTTGTCACAACTGCATACTCACTCTTTTATAATAACACTAATAAAATGTTAATATATACAGTACTGTGCAGAAGTATTAGGCATGTTAGTATTTTCACATTGAAAAAAAAAAACTGTTTTAAGACAATTATTTATATCTTTTGCTGTTGTGTGTCAGTAGGATATATTAGTTTACATTTCCACACATTCATTTTGCCATTAATTGTAATAATCCAGTGAGATATTTGTATATATTTGTATGCATGATCCACATGAAGATCTTTTACATTGAATATAAATATTTCTGTCTTATATGGTGAACAAAATCCACATTAGATCGCAAACAGAAGTTATTTAAAAAACTCGCTGAAAATGAATTAAGCTGAAATGTTTTTAAATGTCTTTGATGCTGATGTTAACTGATAGCTATATTTTAAATAATCCACAGTGCTGACCAATATAGTACTTGTACATAATACCAATTTCACATCTGTACAACTATGTAGCTGTAATAACTAAAATACCTCTGCATGTACACACATATGTAATTATTAGTTCTTAATGAATGTATGTGCACAAATAACCTGCTTTGCTGGACTCTGCCTGAAGACATGGTGAATGGTGAAGTTCCTCCCCTCAGTGGTTGAGCTCTAAAAGAACAAATGTCAAGAGGTAGGTATATTGCTAGATACAGTGCAGAGTAATGTTTCATGTAGCAACATTCAAACAGCTACATACATTTGCGGAGTAAAGCTGTCCAGGAGAACAGAACACCACCACCTCCTGATCATGTCATCCTGAAAAATAATAATAATAATAATATACACACAAAAATCATGCATGTCTGTTCAAATAACTTGACAAATGTGATGCCATACCTCTGTAAAATCGAACCTATGAACTAAAGCCATGTACAGAGTGTACTGTTACAATCCACAAAGAACAATAAAATGAGCAATTTATAACAATTATTAACAATAATTATTCAAATTGAACGTACCATGGATAAATAAATGATCGAACATCACATTTCATATTATAAGATATTTACACAACCACTTTTACTCACCTCAAGCAATCAACTGAATAGCGTTATTACTCTGCTGCTGTAGTTGCCACCGTTCTGTTTGTTTCAACGCAAACTGCCCCCTGCTGGCTCGGAGGAAAATGTCAAAGGCGGGGAAAACAAATATGGGCGGGGCGACACGTGTCGCTCCGCCTCGAAGTGTCGCCCCGCCCCATCGTCCAGACTGCACTCTGTGGTTACTCCTAGAATGGACTGGAAATGAACAGAAAATAATTGGCGGCCCACCTGCAATACCACCGCGGACCACAGGTTGAAAACCACTGGGTTAGAGTATTGGTTGAAGGAAAAGATCCTAGACTTTTTGATAAATAACTTAATTACTTTGTGCAAATACTAGATTCATAGATGTAAGTTTTTTAAAGGTTAAACCTCACTTCAGCGGATGGAAGAATGAACTAAAGATATTTGCAAAGTCTCTTCATTACAGGATTGACATTGCTCGCGATATAAATCCATAGTGTTTATTAATCCTTTTGTGAGTAATTTCACGTAAGCCCCTGTGCGTTTTTATTACACTGCACGTTACAACAGCGTCAGTTCACCATTTTAGCGATGCAGAGATAAAATTACCTGATTTTAAGTTTGAAGTACTCCCGGCGACGCCATCTTGCTGTTTTCAAGTGGAGGTGACGTATTTCCGGTTTGAGAGTGGAGCTCCACTCGCCCGTGGTCTGCAGCCAGACCCTTCTCCAGAAAGTCCCTTCTGGCGATGTGGTACTTTTTCAGAGTTCCGGAACTTTCGGGTGCGGGACTTTGGCGCTAAACATTCTGATTGGTTGAGTTCAGGCAGCATTGGTTGAGTTCAACCACCATTTATTCGGATCAACATTTTCAAAATATTACTGTTACTGTGTCATGAAATGTAATTTTAAAAGTATTTCAGGCGAGAATGTAGTTGTTTAAAACTCAAATCTGTTTATTTATAAAGACAGCGGCTATTTAAAAATGTGTTTCGCCGATCTCTGCGACCGGCGAGCTCCAACTCGATCAGCGGGAGCTCAGTCCTCATGTATTCACAGAGAATGTATTCTCCTGGGATAGACCTTCTGATATGTGCCGCTGGCTCTGATGTGTCTTTAGTGGTTAAACATAAAATATAATCCAGCTGCGGAGTAAATCTAACAGGTTTTCTTTGGTCTGTATTCAATTTATCTATATGTTAAAATGAAAATAAAAAAGGCAAATTTATATAATATTTCGTTTCATTGTAATGGCTGCATATACACATATCTCTGAACTAAGTACATTTCTGCAGCTGTTATTATGCTTAAATGAAAACCAAAGGAGGCAGTGGTATTTGATATCCTATTTCGTTTTATTGTAAATATACAGTAGGGAAAATTGCAGTAGCCAAGACGAACTGACTGAAGTTATCAAGTATAATATATATATATATATAGTATATAGTTAGGCTGCTGTTTATAGATTCACTGGACTTGCGTAGTTGCGGACATCACACTCCCCAGTCAAATGCACAAAGTCTGAACTAACTACCGATGATGCACGTCCAAAACCAGCATACTTTTTTTTTTATTTTTTTTTTTTTTTTTTTATCAGCGGTACTTTGTATTGAGAAACGCGCGCGGACCTACGTCACCGATCATTTGCCTAATCTAATCTTCCCGGTACTTTACACCGCGGTGGAAACGCAGAAAGCAACAGGTCTGGGGAGAAAAATTTCCTGGTAAAAATGTTCCGGGTAATTTCGATGGAAATTTGAACTTAAATTTACATCAACAACTCGTTTGAGGAAAAAAAATAATAAAGATGTGCTCGCATTTAAAACAGTACAAACTCACATCATATCAAGTAAGAAAAATAAAAAATAAAAATAAAAATAAAATAAAAATAATTACAGAGGCTAACAAAACAACATAAATGCTTCAAGCGTGTTTAAGAACATAGGACTGTAAACACAAAGAGCAAGAGACTCTGACATTGTTTCATATAACTCGTTTATGGACTGGTTTTCTTCCGATAACACCTTTAGAGATGCTATATAATTTTTAATTTCGTTCTTAAAACAGTTTATGTTGGGCTTGCTGTTATTCCACTTATTTTTGTGTATATGATACTTTCCCATCATTTTTTGACATACCATCCATATATATCATCACTTGAAATTTGTTAAACAAAGAGTTCCCAATATTTAACCATCGATAAACATCCTTCCAAAACCCCATTGTGACTGAACAAGAGAAAAAAAGGTGTTCAATTGTTTCGTGTTCTGTCATACAAAAAACACATAGATTAACTTCAAAATTAAACCTTTTCCTTAGGGTTTCAGCAGCAGGATAAATATTATTTATTAATTTGAACTGAATTTCTTTTACCTTGGGTAAAATTGGCCATTTAAGATAGCTACAACTAGTCTTTGTTAATGTAACTTGATTATCTGTTATCTTTATTTTTGTTGGCTTTTTGATATCATAGAATAATTTTTCTTTAAACACACTTCCAAGTCTTTTGTTATTACATTTTCTTTCTCCAAATTCCAATTCACCAATTTTTAATTCAGGAAGTTTAACAGTCACATTTGAATTTGTGAGGATATTTTTAATCATGAATTTTAAGGCAAGTGGAATAGCTCTACTGAATTGGTTAAATTCTCTATAAGAGCATTTCAAATTAAACTTATCGACAAAGGAATTAAACTGCAACAGACTGCCATTTTTATCCATCAAGTCCGTAACGTATAGAACATTTTTATAGTACCATTCTTGTTTAAATAGTGTCTTTCTGTTAATTAATATGGTTCTATTATTCCACAAGGTGGAACTATGCTGTGAGTGAACATCATTTTCCAGTAGAGCAGTATCTGTTTATGGAAGTCAGACAGTTTGATTGGAAGTTTAGTTATTTCAAAGTCACACCTTAACAAAAATTCTAATCCACCAACATTTTGGAAAATATATTGTGGTATGTAGAACCATATGGAATTTGATTGTGTCAAATAAGCTTTAACCCAGTTTAACTTTAATACACCTATCATGGATTCAAAGTCAGAAGCTTTCAGCCCACCATGTTTATAGACTTTTTAAGGTAATGTGTCTTATTTTTCCATATGAAATTAAAAATAATTGAATTTACCTTTTTAATCATTTGAGGGGGGACATAAAGAGATTGACAAGGATATACTAATTTTGATAAACCTTCTGCTTTTGTTAGTAAGATTCTACCAAGAATAGAGAGATCTCTCATGAGCCAATGATTAAGAGATTTTTACATACTCTCTATTTTCCCTTCAATGTTTAGTTGTTCTCTCTTATTTCTATCTTTAGACATTATTAATCCTAGGTATTTTAGTTCAGTTTTGACAGGTATGGAGTCTATATTTGTCTCAGCACATGGATGAAGACATAGTATTTCACATTTTTTCAGGTTTAGACATAATCCTGAAGCTTTGGAAAAAATTGATATTATATCTAGGGCTTTTCTAATTAAAGATTTATCTTTTAAAAATATTACTGTGTCATCTGCAAATTGGCTTATTCGATATTCGTAATCGAAAATTTTGATTCCTTTAATTTGAGGGTGATTTACAATTAGATATGCTAGCATTTGTGTACATAAAATAAATAATTTCGGTGAAATAGGACAACCTTGTCTAATACCACGTGAAATCTTAATTTTTGGTGTCATTCCAGGGTTGAGGGAGATGTAACTATAAATATCATTATAAAACATTTTTATGATTTTGCAGAACCCTTCTCCAAATCTGAATTTTTTGAGCACCGGAAACATGAAATCATGTTCTACAGTGTCGAAAGCTTTGAAAAAATCTATGAATAAAACAAGACTATCTGATTGAATGAATGATTGGTAATCCATCATATCTAGAATCGGTCGAATATGATTATGAATATATCTTCCCTTTATAAAAGCTGATTGATATTCTTCAATAAGTTTTCCAATTACATGCTTTAAGCGATTTGCATACACTAAAGCAAGAAGTTTATAATCACTACATAATGGGGTTATTGGTCTCCAGTTGTTTAGCATCAACAAATCTTTTTGAGGTTTCGGTAATAAGGTTATCAATCCTGTTTTCATTGTAGGGGACAAACACCCTTCCTTAATACATTCCAAAAAAGCTTTATATAGTAACTTTTTAATATCTGCCCAAAAATATTTTAGGAATTCAGATGTTAGCACATCTATTCCTGGGGATTTGCCGTTTTTCATTTGTTTTAATGCAGTTTCAATTTCTATTATAGTTAATTCTTCTTCGAGTATGTGTTTGTCTTCCACATCCAATTTTTTAATGTTTTCATCGATTTTTTCAAATAAAAAGTCACAATCTGATTTGTTAAATTTTGATTTATATATGTTACTATAAAAGAGACTAATTTCATCTTGGACTAATTTCTGATCTTCCATTGTTATACCATTTGTTATAAGTTTATTTATTTTTTTCTTACTTTGTCTTTGTTTTTCAAGTCCGAAGAAATAAGTTGAACTTTTTTCACCCTTTTCAATCCATTTAGCTCTTGATCGAACATAAGCTCCATTTGCCTTTGTTGTGTACATGTCATCTAATTGGGACTGCAATAATTTTAATTCAGCAATGTTGTCTGGATAATTGTACATTACTTGTTAGTTGATTGATTTTGTCAATTAGATCCTTTTGCTTCCGTTTCCTTATACATGATTTTTTTTTTTTTTACCTGTGTCAACTGCTATTTGTCTGGTTTTGAACTTAAACCATTCCCATTTACTGATATCACTCATGTCTAGCTTTTCAACCTCTGGGATAAGAGACTTCACCTGTTCACAAAATTCTGCATTTTTTAAGAAGTCATTATTTAACTTCCAGATATTTGGAGAATGTAATTGCTGTTTGGATGTTAATAGGTTTAGACTTATCATGCAATGGTCTGTAAGCGGAGAGGCTGATATTTTACAATCTGAAACATCACTACATAACTCGCATGAAATCAGCCAGTAATCTAATCTTGAACATTGACCATTTCCTGCAGAGTTATACCATGTAAACTGAACTGATTTCGGATTTAATGCTCTCCAATAATCAATTATATACGTTGTTGTACATAAAGACATTATAGTGTCGCTATATACAGGTTGATAATTCCTATGAGGTATTCGGTCTAGCCATGAATCAGGGGCTATATTATGGTCTCCTCCCAATATCACTTTATCAGAATCATACGTTGTTTTCCATTCAATTATAAGTTGGCTTAATTTTTCATACAACTTCACATTGACTGCTTGGTTGTTAAAGCCATAAACGCATATCAAAATGTAACGTTTGTCATTTGTCTTCACAACCACCATTAACCAGTGGCCTTCAGTATCTTTTTTATGATCCATTATGTTACCTGGAAATCTATTGAATAGTATCATGACTCCTGCTGAATGTGATGTTCCATGTGCAAAGAAGGCATAATACCCCCATTGATTTTTCCAAAATTTTTCATTGTCCATAACAGAATGAGTCTCCTGTAAAAAGATGCATTGCGATTTCTGATCCTTACAAAACAAAAAAATGGCTTTACGCTTTGTAATGTTATTCAATCCCCTAACATTAACTGATATAAAAGAAAGTATGGTTGTTTTAAATGTGCTAAACTTAGTTTTTTTGCAGGAATGAACATGTTGTCCTGAGTAACATATCAAAAATATAGAAAAAACATCAACTCGTAATTAAAGTCCTTCAACCCCTTTTAGCAGCTAAATCAATTAAACTTTCACCTGGTAAGATTCATACTAACAGAATATGTTTAAATAAAATACATGAGAGTTCCTTTCTGTAAAACTTAAATACATGTTTCTAAATTTTGCTCTAAATAAGCAGAAAGTGTCTTAGTATTTGCTTACTACACAGTACTTAGGGGTCAACTCTGTGTCCATCAATGAGAGCATATCCTTCTCTAAGGGAGGCCTTTTTTCTGTTTCTTCTGGCTTCTTGCACCTTAGGCCAAAGCTTTGCACGAGCCTCACGATCTTCTTTTGAGAAGTCCTCCTTGAACTGAATGTTCATTTCTCTGCACACTCTTGCCTCTCTTGATCTTCTCCATACTTCATCACGGACCGTTCTCAAGGCAAACTGGATGATTACAGGTCTGGGCATCTTGTTGGTAGCTGCATCGTTCTTCTTTCCCAAGCGGTGCACTGTGTCAACTGACTCACAGAGTTTCTCCACTGACACCGGGATCACTCTTGTCAGGATGCCGATCACAGTCTCTCTTGTATCCTCTTTTTCTTTTTCAGGAAGGCCCATCAGTCTAAGATCCCACCTTCTCTTATACCTGGCTTGCTCCAGACAGATCTGCTTCAGTGACACGTTTTCTTTTTTCAACAGCTACATTTCTTCCTTGACTTCGCTTATTTCTTCCCTATTTTCTCTCACTGCTTGTGTATTAGCTTCCATTCGACTTTCAAAAGCTTTCAGTCTGTCATCTTGTTCATCAAATCTCTTTATCAAAGTTTGAATTGCATCTAAGATGGTTTCATTTGTTATCTCACCCGGCTGTTTTCCCACATCTTGATTCTTTGGTTTCATTTTCTTGGGATTTGGGCTAGGCAAAGGTGTGTGGTCATGAGACATTTTCCGATTTTCTTCCTCCATTGCCTCTATTTCTTCTTCCTCACATGCCTCGCGCAGGGCCGGAGTCACGTGTCGATTTGGGTTGATATAGGAGGGGTCTGAGCCGGTCGGCCCTGATGGAAGGATACGCTATCTGTTGCTAGATGCAATGCCTTCAGAACTTCACAGAGGCGCGACTAAACATTTCAGAGCGCTTTCATTTTGTCGGCGGAACAGATCGAGACGGATCTACGAATACGCGAAAGAAAAGGAAGAAAGTAAAGCAATGGAAAAACATAAGGCGAAAGAAAGGGGACCTTACAGGAACAAGCTCACACCAAGCGCAAACCAGCGGTGTTCGGAGAAGCTCTCAGGCAGCTCCCTGCAGCGGCACAGAGACCTAAACAATTTACCTCAGTGCACACATATGGACATTGGGAATTATATTGTTTATGATGTAAGTCACTTTGCATTCACGCTGTTAATGGCTTTAATCTAACCCAGACATTTACATCTCGGAATCACACATTTAACTAGCTAACCCAGAACTGGTTTGTCCACTTTGCAGCCCCCAACAAAAAAAAAAACCTGGTACAGTATGTGTCATTGGGTTAAAATCAAATTATAACTAAACATACACAGCTTTAGCCTACATCAAAATGTAATTATACGCTAAAACGCATGTGAATAAACTAGTGCTGTCAAAATTAGCGCGTTAACGCATTCGATTAATTTGAAATAGCCTATTTAACGCGTTAAAAAAAAATAACGCAATTAACGCGGTTGCAGTTTTTTTTTATTTCCAGTTGTGGCCTATGTGTGTTCAACGTGCAAAGAAATATGGATAAGACCAAGGAAGGACTTTTAGACGGAAAGTTTCAGTATAAAACTCTGCCGGATTACTCTTCAGTCTGCCACAAGAAACATTACTCTTCATTTAGTCTGCCACAAGAAACAGCAACATTAAAATCATGAACTCAAATGTCATTGTTTAAAAAAAAAATAAAAAAAAAATGACTGTAACAGTGCATAAATCAGACCTTTCTGTAACGCTAACGTTAATAAGCTTAAACGAAAATAACGAAATAATTGTGTAGCGGAGTATTTTTTGTACACAGTGCCGCGAACTGTCAATCACTCCTGTGCGCGTGCATCACTGTCCTCCTCAGCTGCAGCAACTTGCGCTCTCTCTCTTCATCAAGCTTTAAAACAAAAATGGGACAAAAAGATCATATTGTCTTTGTGCATAGGCTATAGATTAATTAGATAAATGAATATCTAAATTTGTGCCTTGCCGTCTACGGTATTTTTTTAGAACTTAGAAAAAAGATGCTGCAGCCAATGAACAGCCAGCGGGGGCTGCAGGACGACTCAACCTCCGCAGACAGTTTTTAATGTTTATCAGACAATAAATACTCAAGATTTTGCTTTAGTATAACTCACAACGAGTTTCACACACCTTCTCCGGCCACGTTGAGTTGTTGACACTTAACAGTGGGAAAAGCGACACATGCGCTATTCACTTGTATAACTTAAGGGTGAATGGGTAATGTAGTTTCTGCTCTGGGTGGGATGAATTAGGAAGCTTGCATTGTGAAGGGCGCTCTGAAAATCGGCAGTGCAGGTAAAAGATTAAAACCTCTATTAAAACAGATGTCCAAACACTCTAAAAATGGCTGGGTTAAAAATAACCCAATTGGCAACCCAGCACTGGGTAAATATTGGACAGAACACATGCTGGGTTAAAGTAACCCAGCATGCTGGTTTACACATTTTAACCCAGCATGCTGGGTTATTGAGAAAACCCAAGATAGAGTCATTTTTACCATTTGTGGGTTTGCATTTTTATGATTCTGGGTTATTCTTGCTGGGTTATTCTCATAATTTCACTTTTGCTTAACAAAGCAATCATGGATTAATAAATAATGAAGAATACAGGTTATTTAGACTGTTAAAAAATATTTTTAATGCCATCTGACCAATGATTTGTACCAATGACAAACAACATGGAATTTTCCCTTTTTTTGTTTCCAGCAAATGCAAAATAAATAAATAAAAATCACAGAAATACAGTTGCAATGAATAAGAAAATTATTTCTGAATGACCTATGTCTAGCTGTTTAACTATTACATTTTGAGATTTTTAGCTATTTAAATACACAGTGAAATGACATTGACAATTAACATTCTTTAAATTTAAATGTAAAATCATTTAAAGATGTCCTTAAATTTAAGTATCAAGTATATAAAGACTCCTACGTAGGTAGATGTGCACTGCTTAGGGTAGTTCAACATATAGTTCACCCAAAAATGAAAATTCTGTCATTTATTACTCAACTTCATGTCGTTACAAACCTGTAAGCCCTTCGTTCATCTTCAGAACACAAGTTAAGATATTTTCGTTGATATTCGAGAGCTTTCAGACCAGGGTGAATAATTAGTGACAATTTTCATTTTTGGGTGAACTATTGTCAAACACTTAAGCTCTGAAGCAAAGATCTACACCTGAGAGCAGTGTAGCCCGCTATAGAGCCTGTCAACGGAAGGACAATTTTCAAAAGGAATTGCTAATTATATTTTCAATTGCGTTTTCCACATGTGACAAATTGTGACAATCCAAACACAATTGCAAATCTTGAACAAAAACAGTTTCAAAAACATTGAACAAAAATTACGGTTTCAGTTTTCATGAATGCACAGTGACTGCCAAATTTCAAATGGAAAAAAAGTCAGTTTGTAGCTGTATTTTCCATGTATTATGAGTAATAAGCCTGTCATATTGATCAAATACTGCATCATAGCAGCTTTACAGTATTAAATAGGAAAATAGTGTGTAATAATGCAAAGGGACAAAAGTAAACACTCAGTTTTCAGTTGAAGTCAGTTTATCATTGATTCAGTGATGTATCGTCCCTCTGTGCAATCAAGTGGATGATATCGCTTGATATTAATTGTCTCCAACTAAAGAAAAACAAGGAACCAAAAATGTCGATATGGACAACTGCAGGCGTTTACATTAGAGCAGAAAGTCGTATTCACTTTTTGAACTCATTTGACTCACTTAAATATCAAATTCGCTTTTCAGTGTCAGAAACTACTTTTTCCTCTATTTTCACAGGTATTCGCATATTTCAGCCACCAGTCACTGTCTGAAACTTAATAAAACTGTATTAATCTGTCGTCTCAGATACCTTAACACGATTATGCGAGTCACGTAACGTAGGTTGGCCGTTTGAGGTAAACAGTTCATCATTTAACGTAAATAATGTTGGCCTGTAGACGTTTAACAGTATTGTTGCTGCAAAAAAAAGTTATAATTCTGCCAATTTAAAATAATTATTATTGAAAACATTAAATAAACTTACCTTAAAACAGTTGAAAGCCGTGGCTTTGCCCCGTTGTTCTTCCAAAGTGACAGTTGGGGAGCGATTTAAACATCTCCAAGGCGCCTTAAATAACCCAGCGCTGGCCTGAAACAACCCAGCGACACAACCCAGCAGGTTTAACCCAACACCTGGTAAATTGAAACTACCCAAAAGTGTTTAAAAAGAAATTAAATAACCCAACAAAATGACCCAACAGACTCAACCCAGCATTTTGGGTTAAAAAATAACCCAGCCGTTTTTAGAGTGAATGAGCGTACCGGTACGCTACAAGCACGTTCTGGGCGCACGGAGAGGTGGCGGTACGCTCAAGAGCTATATTTGGAAGTGGCTGTACTGAGTAACTGTGCGTACCGGCCCACTTAAAGCACTGGCAATGACTATACTTTGGAATTTTTTTGCAGTCTACTTAGAATTCAACATGGAAATCATTTTTGTTTTTTATTGGCATTGATTGTTTTGAAATTCAAATGGTACTTACATGCCTGTGTTTTTATTTCTGTAATAAATATGGCTTTCAAGCCAACAGTTAATTTGGAGGATATTGATGGTTTATTGCAGGTATGTTGTTTACATGAGAAAATCTGTGTTACAAGTTAAACAAAAATTCCAATAAACAATCATATTTTGAATTTAAATAGTTTCTTTGTCTTGAGTTTACATTAATTATTTACATTTTACATTTACATATCCAAAAAGTTTCAGTCTTTTAATTGCGATTAATCGCGATTAATCGCGATTAATTTTAAAAAATTGTGCGATTAATTAGTTAATTTTTTAAATCGATTTACAGCACTAGAATAAACTTACTTTGGCCAGTACAACACTGTTTTCATCACCTGCTGTAAATGGACCCAGCCACAGCAGAAAGCCTCGTAACTTTCCAAAGACTTGTGACTTTTAAACTCCTGCATTGTGTAGTAACTTAAACCAAAAAAATATATAATTCCCAATGTCCATATGTGTGCATGGAGGTAAATGGTCCAGGTCTCTGTGCCGCTTGAGAGCTTCTCCAAATACCACTGTTTTGCGCTTGGTGTAACCTAAAAAAAAACTGTATTCCATTGTTCCTATGTTTTCCATATGTATCGTGTGAGGTACTGCAGCAGTTTTTAACGCAGCAGTAACTTCCATGCATGGTAAAACGGTGCAGAATTGTGAGAACCTCCTCTTAACAACACATGTAAACAATCCTGTTTCGCCGCCGGTATCTTTCCAACACCGATATAAAGTTGGTTCGACGTTTGACGTTTGACATTTTGTCAGAGATTCAGCCTCGGAGATCTTCAATAATTATTTAACGATTTAGCTAAATGACAACAAACTTCCTATGTTGTAACCGTTTTCAAATGTAGAACAGAACACACATTGTGTTTTAGTGGTTTTAATCTGCCTTAAGGAATTATAACTGATAGACCTTATAATGTAAAAGTGCAGGCAAGGGACTATCTGCAAAGTGCAAAACGAAGAGAAAAATTCCATCTAAATGCTTCACTTGTGAAATGTATAAATAATAAATCTCATATCAAAAGGTGTGTCTTATTATGTGTTCATAAAAGAACATTTAGCTGTTGGTTTCATTCACATAACTGTAGCACAACAAAAGTTATTGAAATGTACAGACTGAGAAAATACTTGACAATGATTGTGCAGTTTAGCGCCACCTAGAGGAACATATTGCACTTGTCTCGACCATTCTGACATTCAGAAGTTTAAATAAATTCATTTAGAATGCATACAGTTTGATATGTAAATTGAAATGGGTGTGTCTTGTTATTTGTTCAAAGAACAATATTTACTGCCATATTTTACTATCACATGTAAATCAGGATGCATACTATTGAATTAAATTTTAACCCATTAATACACTCATTTTTAAAACATACAGTATTTCATCTAAACTTCAAAGGGTGTGTCTTGTTACTGGTTCCTAGAAGAACATTTTGATGGTGGTTTTAGCCACAGAACTATAATAGAACTCATACTATTGAAAATTAAACCAACACATAATTTAGTTTCAAATAAATACAGTCTTCTATCTCAGATACAAAGACTGTGTCTTGTTACATATTTCTTATAGAATATTGTACAGTAGTTTTCATTGTCAAAAGCGATGGAGAAGTCATGCTATTGACTTTCAAAAATCGCTTGTGCAGCCTTCCATTGAATCTCCAGTATTACTGCCCCCTAGAGGAAGATACTGCAGCTGCTTCTGAACCAGAATGACATTCAAAGTTATAAATTAATTTAAAATCAATAAAGTCTTCTATTTCAACTTCTAAAGGTGTGTTTGGTTTCTGATTTCTAAATGAACATTTCAATTCAGGTTTAACACTCATATGTAAATCAGGACACATGCTATTGAATTAGGCAGCAGGTTTCTTGAAGCATCTTGTTGTCACAGTTCTTCTTGATTTATTCTCTCTCAGTTTGTATGTCATTCCAGACAGACTGATGATGATCAGATCAGATCTATGTGTGGAGCACTGCCTGCTGTCAGACAGAAATCTCAATGGATTATTACAATTAATGGCCAAATTAATGTTTGGAAATCTAAAGTGATATTTAGCCTACCATTGCATTTTACATATTTACATTACATTTACATTTATTCATTTAGCAGACGCTTTTATCCAAAGTGACTTACAAATGAAGACAGTGGAAGCAATCAAGAACAACTAAAAGAGCAATGATATATAAGTGCTATAACAAGTCTCTGTAAGATTAACACAGTACACATAGCATGGGATTTTAAATAATATAATAAATAAAAAGAAAACATATAGAATTAAAAAAAGAATAGAGCAAGCTAGTGTTAGAGGTCTTCTTTACACACACACACACACATAAAGTTGCATAATAAATGAAAAGAAAATAGAATACCAAAAGATTAGAAAGGTAGTTAGATTTTTTTTAGAATAGTGAGTGTTAAAGTTAGAGGGTCAAATAAAGATGGAAGAGATGTGTTTTAAGCCGATTCTTAAAGATGGCTAAGGACTCAGCTGCTCGGATTGAGTTGGGGAGGTCATTCCACCAGGAAGGAACATTTGACTTTGTGCTTCTTTGGGATGGCACAATCAAGCGACGTTCACTTGCAGAACGCAAGCTTCTAGAGGGCACATAAGTCTGAAGTAACGAATTTAGGTAAATGGGTGCAGAGCCAGTGGTAGTTTTGTAGGCAAACATCAATGCCTTGAATTTTATGCGAGCAGCTATTAGAAACCAGTGCAAATTGGCTGTTTTTGAAGGAGTTATGGTTGATGTGGATGGTGAAATTGTGATGAAACTGGGTTTGCTGGAATCACAAGCAGTTCTGTCTTGGCAAGGTTGAGTTGAAGGTGGTGGTCCATATTTCATATATGAAATGCTAATACAAAAAAGAAAAACAAACAGCCCATATATATATATTAGTACTTTTTTTGAAGCATATAAGTATGGAACAACACAAATTACAATTAATCTATAGATCTAAAAATACACACATATATACACACACACATATAGATCAGCATAAAATTTCTATCCATGCATTACCACCACCAACACCTAAAAAGTAGTCTTGCACTCTTAAAAGAGCTTTTTTTAAAAAACAAAAGTGTATTTTTAAGTAAAATATTGAGGAAAGTCCCAAATGTTATTTCAGTGACAAATACAGAAAATATATTCAAACAGGAAATAATTTTGTTTAATGAACATAATTATTATATATTATATATGTAACTAAAAAAAACAATAACATTACAGGCAGTATTTAAAAATCATGCTTAATTAAAATGTCATGTAAATACAGAAAATATATGAGCAGGATTTTATTTAAATTGTTTATTTTGGATTGTAACATTTAGAAATGTGATTCTAAATAAAAAGATAAATAAATATAAACATTTGCTAGCTGTCAAAGCAAAAACAAAATGTAAAAAGGGTCCTTTTGATTGCAGTTTATTCTTATAGTTGTGGGCAAAATGTTAATTATATTACTAAATTAAGAGGTATTACACAAAATGCATTTTTATTTTTTTTAGTGCTCCCCTGAATAAGATATGTTGCATCAAATATTTTTATATATAGCCCACAAGACAAAATAATAACTAAATTATGTCAGAAGCTTAGCACAATTTATCCAAAGAGGTTGTGAGACCTGGAGAGTTTTTATGAAGAATAAGGGATAGTTTAACTGCTCAGGAAAAATAAGGGACAACTATCAAAAAAAAAAAAAAAAAAAATGAATGGAATGGATTTTTTAATTTATTTAATTCAATAGCATGTGTCCTGATTTACATATGAGTGTAAAACCTGAATTGAAATGTTCATTTAGAAATCAGAAACCAAACACACCTTTAGAAGTTGAAATAGAAGACTTTATTGATTTTAAATTAATTTATAACTTTGAATGTCATTCTGGTTCAGAAGCAGCTGCAGTATCTTCCTCTAGGGGGCAGTAATACTGGAGATTCAATGGAAGGCTGCACAAGCGATTTTTGAAAGTCAATAGCATGACTTCTCCATTGCTTTTGACAATGAAAACTACTGTACAATATTCTATAAGAAATATGTAACAAGACACAGTCTTTGTATCTGAGATAGAAGACTGTATTTATTTGAAACTAAATTATGTGTTGGTTTAATTGTCAATAGTATGAGTTCTATTATAGTTCTGTGGCTAGAACCACCATCAAAATGTTCTTCTAGGAACCAGTAACAAGACACACCCTTTAGATTTGAGAAAGAACACTGCATGCATTTTACATGAATTTATTAACAGATCTAATTGTAGTTCAATAGCATGTATCCTGAATTACAAACGAGAGTAAAACCTGTATGAAAGTGATCGTTTAAGCCCAGGTATCAAGACACACCCTTTGAAGTTGAGATGGAAAATTGAATACATTTTAAATGAATTTCTAAAAATATTTTGAATGTCAAACTGACTCAAAACATCTTCCTCTAGGGGGCAGTAACACTAGAGACTCTTTGAAAGCTTTTAAAATTAGATTTTTGAAAGTCAATAGCGTGACTTCTGCATCACTTTTGACAATGAAAACTACTGCAAAATGTTCTAAAAGAAATCTGTAACAAGACACAGCCTTTGAAACTAAAATAGAAGAATGTATTTATTTGAAACTAAATGATGTATTGGTTTAATTTTCAATAGTATGAGTTCTATTATAGATCTGTGGCTAAAACCACCATCAAAATGTTTGTCTAATCTGTCAGCAACTATGGTGTTCTGCATCACTATGTCACACTCGGGTCATATAATACCCAGCTTCTTCTAAGATTTATTGCAAATCTAAGAGATAATTAATTTGAGCAGCAGGTTCAAGAGCTAAATGAGAATCCCATTCCCACCTATGTGATTGTGTTGGACAATGTCAGTTTTCACAGAGCTGCTCGGGTAAGGGAATGGTTTAACATAAAAGGGCAGTTTATGAACCTGTACCTTCCTCCATACTCGCCTTTCCTGAATCCGACTGAGAAGTTTTTCTCCTCTTGGAGATGGAAAGTTTATGGTAGACAACCCTAAACAAGAGTAAATCTGCTGCAAGCCATGGATTTAGTCTGTGGTGATATAGGTGAGGAATCATGTCAGGGCTGGATACGGCACACAAGAGGCTTCTTCCCCCATTGCCTCAGGAGGGACAATATTGATTGTGACAACGATGAAGTGCTCTGGCCTGACCCAGCCCAAAGACAAGAAGCACATTGATCATCACATGTTTACTCCTTTGATTTTATATTACAGTACATTGTAGGCTGTATACTGTACAATAAACAAATTGTTTGGCCCTGAACATTGTGCTTTCCATTTGTGAACAGTACTGACTGATCTATAGCTTTGGATGGTTGCAGGTTCAAAGAACAATAATTACAATATCACAGAGACCAAGGACAAGTTTATGAGATGCAGGGTGCAGTACTGTAAAAATAGGGATAGAAGGAGAAAAAAACAAGCAAAGAGCAAAGCAGAGTAGTCATTTTTGATACATTTTTAGCTACTATGATACAATGTGTTTTCATTCATTAAAAGACAAATGACAGAAAAATATGAACTTTGTTTTGAGATTAAAAATGTACTTCTCCCTGAGAACTATGTTTTGAAAAATTCAATTAAATTCAATTCAAGTTTATATTTATAGTGCTTTTTACGATACAAATCGTTACAAAGCAACTTTACAGAAAATTACATTTCTACAATATTTAGTAGTAGCTTATCAGTGGTGACTGTCAGTTTGTGCACGTATGACAGGATTTTTCAGAAAAAATGTATACAAGACCTAGTCAGCCAGACAATGAACATTATTAACAGCAATTATTATATGATGCAGTCACACTTGTAGCAATATTTGTTAGTTCTGTTTGTTGATTCAGGGTTAGCATCATTTGAGGTCCTCTGAGGGGTCAGCATCATCTCTTCTCAGGTGTTCTGGATCCAGACTGGAGCTTGTGTAAATCCTAGCTGTGGCAAAACATAGAAACAAATAGAGACATCATTAGCATAGCTGCTGATCCAACAAAGTAAAATTAGTTTAACCCAAGCTAAAGAATAAGAATGCGCATTTGATCAGATACAACTACACTCACAATTTAAGAGAAACATTATTTGAATGCTTGGACGAAAGAGATGCGTTTTTAATCTAGACAATGTATTTTCTATTTGTTGCTGTATTGTTTACTGACTGCTTGATAGTGTATAACATTTTGAACACTTTATTTATGATTTGAGAGCAGTGTTTGATTTTGAACACGGTAAAACTGTTTTGAGGCGAAAGTTACATTTTGCAAGAGGAATCAGAGGTTTTGTAAATAGTGCTTGAAGATGAGGTTTTGTTGTCACTGTTTTCAGAAAATGGAGCAAGGTTTCAGAAATTTGATTTTAGCAATTGAGACTGTAATAGTAATAATATAGGCCTTATAATAACCACAATCAAATATTATGTTTACAATATTTCTTATTTATATTCAAGTGAGCACTATAAGTGTTTGTCTTTATATCATTCAAAGACCTTGGGTGCATAAATTGCTCGTTTTGTTAATTATGAAAATAACATTCCATTCCATTTTTTCATTATCATGTACTTTGTAGACGGTCCCTGGCTGGCCTAAGCGCTAGGGCGCTGCTGCTTAAGACTTTTATTTGTTGCAACAAATCGTGGAGAATTAAAACAATTAAACTACGGTGTGTGTTCAGTTCGACGTTCTATTGCTTTTCAGATAATCAATTTTTATACAATTACACTCATACACTAAGAATTTATTGATTTTTTTCTCGGCTGAATATATGTCTAACATCCAACGTCGAACGTCGAACCAACTTTATATCGGTCCTTCCACCGTGGCGGAGACTGTGATATCGAGGGAGGGCTTTGTGCTATGACGACAACTTCTCATTCTCAATAGTCGTGGTCTGTTAGCAGTTGAGCTTTAGCCACTTTGCTAGCGTTAGCCATCTCGTTCACGTTGCAGAAACAAGAAAAAGAAAACCCGAGTACAGGTAGTCAGCTTCGAAAAATAGAGCACCGTGGGGCTGAGATGTTATTCATGCAGTTCTTACTTGAAGTTGTTGGGATTTTTTCTGTCGGAGATTACATTTTTAGGACGATTTCAAGACTTTAATAACGGAGCCTGCAAAAACGCAACCGCTCACTCCGCCATCATAACTCCTCCCACAATCCTCCTTACATTTGTGCATATTAAATAGCAATGAAGACTTTATTATCTTAATACTGGCATACACTGACTCTAAATTAGAATTATGTCTGTGTAGGCAGATTCTTGCAGAAGAGTTGCCAGGAAGAATATCACCCACAGAAATGTGTTAGAACCACTGATCTATAATATAGAACTGGATTGCTCATGACGTCATTAAAGTGAAGCCGCCGTGCCGCCATATTGGTAATCCCTAGTGTGCGAAAAAGTTCCATTGAATTAATAGGAATTTGTATGATTTTAATGAGAAAACATAATCTAACAAGTCAGTGTTTATAAATATGAAGTATCACTGTACATTATTACAATGCTAACACCCTAGGCATGTAAACGGTTATTTTTTAAATGTCGGGAATTTCCCCTACTTATTAAAAAGCTACGTTCATTACAGTAGTGAGCATCATGAACATGATAAACATCAGACGGACACGACCTCAACACATATAACAAACTACAAAGTGTTGGTTCTGAAATCTGAATTTATTCAGAGAAATAACTGACTATATACAGTACAGATTTAAGAAATAAATACAAAGCTTTATTTCCCAGATAGTAAATTATTATTATTTTATTTCATTATAGAGAAATATTAACAACATAATTGTATAATTCATTGTAATATGTTAAAATCAATTTCTGATACTAATACGTTCATTTAATAATTCCTGAATAACTTTGTTCATAAAGAAATAAGCCATTTTTGTGTTTGATCAGTTACCTGTGTCATCACCCTTGTCAAAAAATCCTAAAGGATTCCAATAAGAAAACTGTACATGATTCTATTTGGATTTTCTATCATATTTTGGAACCGTTCCTACAGGATTCTGATAGGAATAGTCTTGTAGGACAAGACATATCCTGTAGGATCATTCCTATAGGATTTTAATGGGATCCAGTTGGGTGACTGTTTATATGGGATTTTTTTTTATTATAAAGGTACACTTTTCCATTGTATTTGTTTTATGGACAAATAGTACTTGCAGTTTGCCTAAACTCACCCTGATGTAGACATTGTTCATTGTACGTTGCACGACCTTCAGTAGCATTGTAAAAAACATAAGAGGTGATTTGTGCAGCAATACAGCATTAGTGCAAAAATTTCTAAGGGACTGATAATGGATTGATCACACACACACACACACACAATATGTAGCACTTTTGCTTCCAATGTAAATTATTTACACTAAACCAGTTCTAGACCCAAAGGGAGGAACATATCTAGAGTGAGGAGGAACATATAAAGTGTATACAGGAGACCAGAAGTTGAATATAAAAATAACACTTTACTGTAACAATAATAATAGCAAATACAATCACATCACAACACAGAACAATAAAACACCAAACAATATGTAGAATATGATATTGTAACTGAGTATACACCTCAAAGGGAACTTAAACTGTTCATTTCATGTAATAAAGTACTATTTGTGTGTAATGTAAAAACAGAGAAAAAAAAACTGAAAAATATTGTATCAAATATATTCCAAAGCAATCACTAATGCTCTGTCAAATGAACATATGCACGATTACTTCCTGGTTTTAGATAAGCCAGCTCAGTCATTAGTCGTACTGTGCTTTAAGGGGAGAGCACTTTTCTCAGCTTCTCTACAAAATATATTCACAATTTGAAGAAAATCTTTGTTAATCTAAGAGGACCAAACGTCCACATTTACAATTTCAGAAATGACAAACGCTAGTGTTAAATATTACGCCGGTAAATCTGCTAAATTTTTCTGGACTCATTGCTTAGATTCACAGTAATAACGGAAGACGCCATCAATTCGCCATTTTTCTCGTCATGCGTCATTCTCCATTCTCCATAGATTCACAGGAGAACTCATGTCAAACTTTTTAACTGGAACATACAACCTAACCTGCACAACAGAACATATTAATACATCAATACAATGGCATACATTAATATTTCATTAATATCAGTCGTTAAATCAGTCGTAACTAGATAAACAACTCAGCAACAGATATAATTACTTCACCCAAAATGGTTCGTTTGGGATGCAGCTCATTATTTCTTCCTTTTTAGAGTCTTTCAATACATTTTTAACAAGTTTAACAACGTTAATCACTCAATTTCTCAGCTTCCTCATCTGACCGTTAGGGCCGTTTCCTAGTCAGCGCGAGAAACGCGAGCGAGCGACGCGCTCCCTTTCATATGGAAGGCCAAAAGGGTCAAATTCACGTGAATTTTAACGCGTCAACAACACGTTAAATACGTGTATTTCACGCGTAAACAACACGTATTTAACGCGTTAAATACGTGTTGTTTGCGTGTTAAAAATCAGCGCGTATTTAACGTGTATTTAACGTGTATTTCACGTGTTAAATACACATGAAGTACACGTGAAGTACGCGTTAAAAATCAGTTTGAACGGGTCAATGTCATTGGCTGCTGAGGACTTGGGTCAAACCAATTCTGTGAGCTTAGAGGGGTGTACCATTCACAGACAGGCAACCATCATTTAACATGCTATAGATCAGCTTATTCCGCCTTATTATTTTGTCTTTTTTTGTATAGACTATAGAAATAATATAATTTAATTGCAGTTTTATGAAATATTTATTTTTTTAATAAATATTAATTAACATTTTGTGGTGATAGTATAATGTTTATAAAAGTTACAGTATTTTGTAATGAAACAGGACTTTTTGTTTAGCTTTTGACTCGCCAAAATATACTATTTAAATACTGTTGCTTTCTGAGTGCCATACACAAAAATACCAACTCATAACTCCACGAATATAGCAAGGAGAGTCAAAAGTTATAGTCTGATTCTACTGTGACAATCCAAGGGGCTGTAGTATTTTATTTTGTCCAGCAGGTGTCTCAAGGTAACACTTTTTGTGTCTTTAGGTTAAGTGCTGTGATGCAGGTGTGGAAAATTTATTGTGATTAACCATGCTGCCTATAAGATGCTGGCTTTCTTACCCTCTGGAGGGAAGGAGATTGGGGCTTGGTCTTTGCTGGTCTTGCTGTTTGGTGGTCAGGCGGACTTTCTCACGCTATCAGTCCAAGGCTTGATGTTGTGTTTTTGTATCTTTATATTTTTTTTAATGTTTTACCTCAATGTGGCTATGGCTGTTTTCTGATTAAAACACATATTTGTGCAAATTTGATTATGTTGTATGGACTCTCTATTCATGTTGTTACTCCTTGATCCAAGGGGTTGTAACACTACGTTCTGTCAAATGTTTAATAGAGCTCTCCAACTGATTCATGGGTTTAGGTATTTTTTTACATATGAAAGATCGTAATGGATTGTTTTGATTTTGGACTCATTTCAATCTTGAGAATCGGCTGTAAATAATGATATGCCATTTTCACAATCAGAGCATGTTTCATGAAGTAATAAAGGTAAAACCATGAGAATATTGTAGCATGTGTGCATTTGGAGTTTTTTTCTTGTTTTGTTATCATTCGATGATGGATATCTTCAAATCTAAATGATAGATTATTGTATAATTGGGCTCATTTTAATCGAGAGAATTTTAAATTTTCCAATATTTTTAAAATAACTAAATTACTAGTAACTACTTACTGCTCAACTCTGACTTTCAGTAAATAAAAATATATATTTGCGCATTCTCCTGCTGAGAAATAACTGACAAAAATGTAAGAAAAAATATAGTGTTCAAGATAAATTATTTATATCCATCATATTTGATATTCAATATCTCAGGACATACATAAGTTTAGTTAAAGTACTGGTTTCAAATGTTTTGTGAAAGTCTAAGACTTAAGTTAGCATCGAGCATTAACATTTGTGTGGGGGAAATAGTTACAATGGAGGTAAGCAATCAATTCAGGTTTAAGATTACAAACCATTGAAATCAATATCTGTCTTTAGAAAACAATCATCTTAGGAATCAACAGCTTTTATTGTGCTTACATTTACAGCTATCGCCAAGCAGGTGGCACTTATTGAAACCTCTTTTTTATTCAGCGATGCACTCATCAGACAATCAGTTATTAGGGACACAGGTGATGTTATAAGACATAAGCATTTAAGACTTTCAGGATTAGAATGAAAACTTGTACTAGGGTCAGGACAGAAGTATTCTACTGCTACCACCGTCAAACCCCCCCCCCCTCCCACCCAACACATCAATATTACTAATCATATTTTTCAAACTGCTGAATTAAAATCAATAAAAAATAGAAATCATTTGAAAGCTTAGAGTCTGAGCATTACAATGCATATAGCATGTTGATCAACTCCAAAATAGTGCTGAGAAAAAAAACAATAATCATCATTTTGCCATGTACACTACACTGTAAAAAGTTTAACTATTATTTACTCAATTTTTTTGGTGAAACATTTTTACACTCAAAAAAATTGAGTAAATTTTAAAGCTGTGAAATCAATGAAATATGCTGTTTAAATTGAGTAATTGTCAGTAAAAAAATTAAGTAAATCTGAGTAACTGAATTACTTTATATGAGAAATAAAATTAATTGGATATAATCAAAATTATAAAACACCACAACTGTAATTCTATGTAAAATAAACAAAAAATATTGAGTAGATATAATTGAAATATTGGATGAAATTTTAACAAAAAAAACGAGCTACGTTTACTACATGTAAAAGTGAATTTAACTTAATATTGGACTATAAATTATCAAAATGCTGCATTCACTTTTTTTTTTTACACCATTTACCCTTTATAATTAATATAATAAAACCAAATAAAGAAAGAAACACATTTTTTATTGAAAATTTATTTGTCAATTAAACATAAGACAAAGTCTAAAATCAACCTTTGAAACATTGTATCCATTTTAATATTCCAGTAGATTGCAAAAATTAAAAACTGTAAAGTAGCCATAAGGGAAATGATTAAACCTTATGAAACATTTCATCCATCTTAGTATTCAAGTAGATTACATGTAAAATACGATAGCCGTAAGATAAATGACATCTTTGTTCCTGGTGCATACCAGCCATTTGCAGTCACACTCAACATTAAACCATAAAAAAATATAAAAGCAACACTTACATCAATATTAAAGGGATAGTTCACCCAAAAAGATGATGTTGTCATAATGTACTCGCCCCCCCGGGTTGTCCCAAATCTGTACGAATTTCTTTCTTCTGTTGAACACAAAATATATTTTAATGAATGTTGGTTAACAGATAGTTGAAAGTTGCCATTGACTTCCATGATAGGAAAAAAAAAAAAAAAAGTATACTATGCAAAGTCAATGGCAACCTTTAACTGCGTTAACCAACACTCTTTAATACTTGGCTGAATGTCACGTCACTTCACTTAAAATATCTTTTGTGTTCAACAGAAGAAAGAAACTCGTACAGGTTTGGGACAAATTGAGGGAGAGTAAATTATGACAACATCATCTTTTGGGGTGAACTATGTCTTCAACAGAATTAATCCGATAACAGAAACACTTCCATCAGGAATACCCATTCTGTGGGATGACCATGAACCACTACTATGCAAGAAGATAATTTTTTAACCTCTGAACATTAACAGAGTTTTGGAGGATCCAGCTCAAGAAACAGTTTTTGGAACAACTCAAGTGAGTACAGGGTCCTTCTCAAAATATTAGCATATTGTGATGAAGTTCATTATTTTCCGTAATGTAATGATAAAAATTTAACTTTCATATATTCTAGATTCATTGCACACCAACTGAAATATTTCAGGTCTTTTATCGTTTTAATACTGATGATTTTGGCATACAGCTCATGAAAACCCAAAATTCCCATTTCAAAAAATTAGCATATCATGAAAAGGTTCTCTAAACGAGCTATTAACCTAATCATCTGAATCAACTAATTAACTCTAAACACCTGCAAAAGATTCATGAGGCTTTTAAAAACTCCCAGCCTGGTTCATTACTCAAAACCGCAATCATGGGTAAGACTGCCGACCTGACTGCTGTCCAGAAGGCCATCATTGACACCCTCAAGCGAGAGGGTAAGACACAGAAAGAAATTTCTTAACAAATAGGCTGTTCCCAGAGTGCTGTATCAAGGCACCTCAGTGGGAAGTCTGTGGGAAGGAAAAAGTGTGGACTGAGGATTGTGGACTGAGTCTGGAGTAGAAACATCCAGAGCCACCGTGCACAGGCGTGTGCAGGAAATGGGTTACAGAGAAGCAGCACTGGACTGTTGATCAGTGCTCCAAAGTACTTTTTTCGGATGAAAGCTAATTTTGCATGTCATTTGGAAATCAAGGTGCCAGAGTCTGGAGGAAGACTGGGGAGAAGGAAATGCCAAAATGCCTGAAGTCCAGTATCAAGTACCCACAGTCAGTGATGGTCTGGGGTGCCATGTCAGCTGCTGGTGTTGGTCCACTGTGTTTTATCAAGGGCAGGGTCAATGCAGCTAGTTATCAGGAGATTTTGGAGCACTTCATGTTTCCATCTGTTGAAAAGCTTTATGGAGATGAAGATTTCGCTTTTCACACTGGTAAATGGTTTACTGACCATGGTATTACTGTGCTCAATTGGCCTACCAACTCTCCTGACCTGAACCCCATAGAGAATCTGTGGGATATTGTGAAGAGAAAGTTAAGAGATGCAAGACAAAACACTCTGGATGAGCTTAAGGCCGCTATCGAAGCAGCGCCACAGGCTGATTGCCTCCATGCCACGCCGCATTGAAGCAGTCATTTCTGCAAAAGGATTCCCCACCAAGTATTGAGTGCATAACTGAACAATTATTTGAAGGTTGACTTTTTTGTATTAAAAACACTTTTCTTTTATTGGTCAGATGAAATAAGCTATTTTTTTGAGATAGGAATTTATGGTTTTCATGAGCTGTATGCCAAAAGCATCAGTATTTAAACAATAAAAGACCTGAAATATTTCAGTTGGTGTGCAATGAATCTAAAATATATGAAAGTTTATTTTTTATCATTACATTATGGAAAATAATGAACTTTATCACAATATGCTAATTTTTGGAGAAGGACCTGTATTTGTGGGTCTTGGGATATCTCAAATCCAATGTGACTCCTGAAAGATGGCAGCAGGCTCTGCTGTGATTCCCAAGATTACATCGCTGACTGCCCCATTATTGTTCCGAAGGATGTAGATTTTTATGACCTCCTCTGCCAACTCTGCTTGTACGAAGACGGGTAGATCAGCTGAACCCTACAGGCAAATTTTAAAGATAACTGGTTAGAGCTAACATTCAAAACTGAATGTTACAAGAAAGTGACAAATACACAAAACAAATAGCACCTGAAGAAGCAAACATTCTGTTGGACCATATGATAGGTAAAATCTCAAACAAAGTTTACTAGGGGGAGGAGTTGCAAAAATTAACAGCATTCTTCTTAACAAGAGGACAGGTTAATTTTCTACATAGGGACATTTATTTTTAACAATAAACCTAGAAGAAAAACGAAAAGAGACCAACTGCGAGCTTCTATGCTGTAAATCAATGCTATAGGCTTTTATTGAGGTCTGCATTATTTCAACCAATTTCTTTATAAACATGTTTAATATTTAAGTAAAATGACTAATGCTTTTGAAACAAAAAAGCTTGTTTAATTGCACTACTTTAAAAAAATATGCATTGCATTAACCCTCACACTCAACCCTTAACCCTCTAAATAATTATGTGGCTTAGTAAATATTACAGTAATATTTAACTTTATTAACTTAATAAAATCTCTGAATATAGTTCACTTGATTATACAAAAGATGGCTTTCCTGTAGCTAGCAAAAATTGATTAAATTGTAAATGTGTCCCTTGAAATGCAATGTAAGTTACTTTGGATAAAAGTGTCTGCCAAATGCATAAATGTAAACATATTAACGGACTAAAAATACAACAGTTTATTTTATCTAAAATGTACAGTAATATTTAATTTTTTCCACTAAAACAATTTAGTATTAGACTAACAAATTGTTTATTTATAATACACATAATATATTTGTGAAATTTCTATCAATTTATTTAAGGATGGAAAATTAAACTGATCGGTTTCAGGGAACAAAAATATTACAAATAATTTCAAATCAAAATGAATATATTTAAACACACTCTTAAGAAATTTAGTAAGTTTACTCAATTAAAACAACGTACCCCTCCCCCAGCCTCCGCTGTCCTTCAATACCCACCAGGTCTGGATGTGTTACATTAAAAAGCTTACGGTTTTCAAACTTTTGACCGATATTGTATGTGATCTAGGTTTCAGTGCACTAGAATGATTTTACAATGGAGCAGGCCTTAAACTGTCCGACTCCCTATAGTGGGAGCTGATTAAAACGCACCAGTCTATGTTATGTCCACGCCATTTTAAATACTTTTGCATGGCGTATTTGTAGTGGTGATTTAAGAGCTCATACTTGAGTTCGTGTAGTAATTATGATGTTTTACAACAACGTGACAGCTTTTGTCATTTGAAAGTTCATAAATGAAGTGTTCCCTTTTGACAAGCCACTGACCCCAAAGGGGAACCTGTACAAAATCGTTGTCCATTGGGCATGTATAGTTATAGTTGCTGGACCACGGTACACTTATCGTTAGACTTTCAAATGGCGGTTGAAATAAACGGTGATCCAAATAGTACGAACGTTAACCCACTCCAAAAAAAAAAAAAAAAAAAAACTAACATACATATGGCTGCCCCACTAACTAACTTCGAAAACTACACTGTTATGTACACGTACACACGGTCAATGTTTAATCAACTTTTGAAAACATTTTTGCAAATATACAGTTATAAAAGGACTACGTTACTTACAGGAAATTCGAGTGATGCTGTTCACGTCGTTGCTGAGAAAAGCAGTCCTTCAGTGACAGGTGCCTCTTGTTTGAGCCGCGAAACTTGTTAAACTTCTTAAGATAACGCAAAATACAAACACAATTGTTAGGAAATCCTTAATAATTAACTTCTGAATTAAACATTACAAACATAATTAGTATTAGCTGGCTAAATTACATAACGTACCACGATATGAGAGGAGTGCGGGTCTTGCCGTTGCTGAGGAAAGCCGTCCTTCAGGTGACTTCGATTAAGCTACGAAACTTGTTGAATATGACGTAAAATACAAAGACAATTGTTAGAAAATGCTTAATAATTATTAACTTTTTAATAAAGTGTTACAAACGTAAGTAGGATTAGCTGACTAACGTTACTTACCAGGAGCTGTGAGGTGTATGGCTAGTCGACGTCGCTGCTGAGGAAAGCAGATTTTTTTTTCCTGCGGAGCTGCACACGTGATCACTTTAGCCGCGAAATTTACTCAATTTATTTAAACTGTCATTTATTAAGCTGGAACTTTATTTAGGAAAATTGGTTGGAAATACTTAATAACTTTAGTTTCTAAAACAGATCAGTACAAGTAAATAATTATCAAATATTTCTATTAGAATTCACCAGAAATATTGAAGGTATATTAAAAATATAATTAGTTAGTTAAATACTTATTTATTTTCATTACATAAACTTAAATAATATATGTAAATTTTAGAGAAATTATTTGTTGGATTTTTAATTATTCTTTTTAATCTGACCCACTCAAAATATCACTTAAATGATTTCAAAAGATTTTATTAAGTTAATATAGCTCTTTATTTTTGTGAAATTTACTAAGCCACTGAATTATTTTTTACAGTGTAATATTTATAAAAATATCACACAACTCGGATACACATGTGCCATATGTCATCTGAAAGGTCTCAAGTAGAATAAAACAACAGGGATCTAGGCTCATTTTTTCACTTGTTACACTAGTGTGCCTAACTTTTTCTGACAAGTCCTCTTTTTTTTTTTTTTAATCGCTGTCCATATACACAATATTGACTTGTAGCCTAAAAGATTAACTAACAATCTGGTCAACATAATGTATTTGAAGTACATTTCTACAAGAAAGGTAAATTACTGAAAAAGTTTTGGTGCTTAAAGTGTTTCACTGAGGTGAAATTTAAACCTAAAACATCTCAAGATATATGAAATAAAAAGAAAATATAAATTAAGGTTTTAAGGGCTTCAAACTGAACATATCATGGCTCAATGTCTTATGGACTATCCTCCACTGCAGTCACATGCCCCTCAGATGGACAATTCCTGTAGTTTGTCCTTCTTGATCTTTGGCCTTGGCTAATCCAGCTGGCCACACTCTCTCTAGCATCAAAATCTTCCAGACTTGGCCCTCTACACTGATTCTTATCAGATCTTCCACGGTGTCTGAAAAAAATGGGACAAATCAGACAAACCTGTCTGATTTGAACAGGTGAACAGTCCCTAAACAGCTTACACTTATTGGATCAGCTATTAAAATAGTTCAGTTTTATATGTAATAGCAAAGTGATTATATTTTGTTGATATAATATATTTTATTAAGTTAAGTTAGAAAAGCATTTGGAGCATTTTATGTTTGTTAAATATAAGTTTTAGTTTTTTTTTTTTTTTTTTAAGTAACGACCAAGCTGCCAGCGGCAGACAGTGAGCCTATATGTTTGATCAATTTAGCCTTCTCAAATCATCACGACTTGCCTAAAATAAAATCTATAGATATAAAACAGTTGAAGCATATGACAGTGTTTGTTAGACCCAGATAAATGTAAGCTATCCAATCATTTGTGAGGAGATGCTTCAGGACAGGGAGACGGCAGCATGATCACTTGCAATTTTTTCCTTGGATATGCCATCATTTTTGCTCATAAAAGGTAAAAGTAATACATTATTCGTAACTGTACACACAATATCAACAAAACAGTTGCTCGTTCTGTCGTGTTGTCTTTAATAGGAGTACAAAAATTAACCGAAACTCAGTGAAAACATATACATATATATATATATATATATATATATATATATATATATATATATATATATATATATATATAGCTTTAAATAACTACTTAACAAAATAAAAAAAATAAAAAACAAAAACTCTTTCATTATAACTATAACCCATAAAGATGTAGTTATGTCTAAAAGCGCTTCTAATGAGGAGATGACGAGTCGGGATTGCAACTGTCATGATCCCAGTTCTTTCTCTTTTCTATCTCGGTCTCCATCTGCTGGTTCTTTCTTTTCCTTTGCGCTCACTTATCTCTACTATCATCATCTTCAGCTGTTCCTCGTTCTCCTCCGCTCACCTGCTCTCTATCTCCTATCATAGGCTCTCTATTTCTAGCTCTGTCTCTTTCCATTCCCTGTTAGATTATTACTAACCACTTTGGATGTTTCTGACGTTTTTGTGCTTTTTCTACAGACCATTAGTCCTGTCCTGTCCTGTCTAGTCTTGTCAAGTCGTTTGGAGAGTTTTGTATGGACTGTTTGTTGCCTGTCTTGTTCTCCCCCAGTTATCTGCCGTGAGGAGTAACGAGGGGTCCGCCGCCTCACCTGTAACCTGTCTCGCTGATCACAATCTTCCCAGACCAGCCACCTAAAGACACAAAAAGTGTTACCCCATGACACCTGCTGGGCAAAATAAAATACTACAGCCCCTTGGATCGTCACAGTAGAATCAGACTATAACTTTTGACTCTCCTTGCTATATTCGTGGAGTTATGAGTTAGTATTTTTGTGTATGGCACTCAGAAAGCAACAGTATTTAAATAGTATATTTAGGCGAGTCAAGAGCTAAACAAAAAGTCCTGTTTCATTACAAAATACTGTAACTTTTATAAACATTATACTATCACCACAAAATTTTAATTAATATTTAATAAAAAATAAATATTTCATAAAACTGCAATTAAATTATATTATTTCTATAGTCTATACAAAAAAAGACAAAATAATAAGGCGGAATAAGCTGATCTATAGAATGTTAAATGATGGTTGCCTGTCTGTGAATGGTACACCCCTCTAAGCTCACAGAATTGGTTTGACCCAAGTCCTCAGCAGCCAATGACATTGACCCGTTCAAACTGATTTTTAACGCGTACTTCACGTGTACTTCATGTGTATTTAACACGTGAAATACACGTTAAATACACGTTAAATACGCGCTGATTTTTAACACGCAAACAACACGTATTTAACGCGTTAAATACGTGTTGTTTACGCGTGAAATACACGTATTTAACGTGTTGTTGACGCGTTAAAATTCACGTGAATTTGACCCTTTTGGCCTTCCATACTCGGGGACACGTATGCGTACAGATGCGTTGATTATGAAACGGCCCTTACCGTTCAAATTATGCACGCGCTACAGTGTCACGCGCAATACTACGTTCGGATTTCTTAAAGGGGAAGCGTCACGACAATACCATTATAGATGCTTGTGTTTCTATGAATTCTTAGTCACATGTAATACATTTTAACGTATTCGGATATTATGTCATTTAAAATATTTGCCTTACTGTATTATGATTATATATATTTATAATAGGCTTGGGCGGTAATACGGTAATATGGTATACCGCGGGATCTAAAAATAGCAACGTTATCAGTTCCAATACCGTCATACCGTTAATAAAAAATATGTATTTTTTTTAAATGCACTTATATAGGAGACAAGGATTAAATATAAAATATAATTTATTTAATGCCTAAAATGTGTATGCGTGGTTGTTTAATGGATTCGGGTATTTTTATTTGGTTTTCATTAAAAACAATTTTGGAAAGAAGACTGGAAAGAAGTTGTTTTTATTTAAACATATTGCTTTTCAATAATTATATATATATATATATATATATATATATATATATATATATATATATATATATATATATATATAATTTTAATTCAACTCTGGTTGAGTGTTGTGGGTCTATTTGCTCTTTTTTTATAAGATGCTCTTTGTTATTAAAAGTTTTCGTGCAGTGTGATTTTTATGGATGGGCGTTTTTCCGCAAATATCACATTCAAATAATTTTGAGTTTACAAAAAACGAATATTCGAATATTCGTATATTCGTATATTTAAATTAAGTTTAATGAGACAGACGTTATTTTTCAGCAACATTTATTGTTTCTGTCATTTTGGAACAAACTTACACACAATAATAAGCTTGAACATTACACATCGTGTTTTGTAGCTGAAAAACTTTAACAACACAAACAAACAAAAGTAGCCTACAGATTAAAAGCAAAAAATAAAATAAAAAATGAACAAGGAAAAAACGTAAAAGCCTGCAGCAATTATGCCATTGTACATTCTGTAGCTTACACTTAACTTTGAAACTGTCTTCAAATCTTTTTTGCTTTTTTTTTCTCTTGTTTTACATGTTCTTGTTAAGAAACACAGGCATGTATGATCGGGGGAAAGTCGACTCCTTAGTCTATTAAAAATAAGTCCGGCCGCGGAGAAAACGCGCTCTGACGGCACAGACGTTGGCGGGACTCACAAATAACGGTGGGCTAAGCGAAGTTTTGTGAAGCGCTTCGTGTTTTCGCTTCACCACTGAATGTGATCCTCATCTGGTGGAATACATGGCTCCAGCAAGAACTGTTCCCACTCGTCTCGGCTGGACTCTCTGTAATCATCGCTGAAGAACTGGAGAAGAAGAAGATATTTTCCGACGAGTGGGCATTGCATCCTCTTCATCGTTGGTGACGCACCACTCGTCTCGCATCAAGGAAAATGTTCTGATAATGTTCAAAAAAGTTTTTTTTCTTACTTCTCTCATGTTTTCATCGAGAAACCTGAGATCTTTGGGCCGAGGGTCTAGGGCAGATGCGAGAAGAGGAGTTTTCACTGCATTCTCCAAGTTAGCGGTGTTTATTCGTTGCTTGAGAGACGCCGGAACAATGTTCTTGAATGCGGTCACTTTCTGTGATTCTCCACGGCATATTTGAAGTACTGTAGAAGACCGCAGTTCTTATTCATTCATTAATAATTTTTTTTGCTTTCATACATCTTCAAATATGCCGTGGAGAATCACAGAAAGTGACCGAATTAGGTTTTATTGTGGACTTTGCCCCCTTTTTCTTTCTTTATGGCAAGCAAAAATATGTCGAAATTCGAATATCAGTTTTATTTATCGAATAATTAGAGCCGAAGGAATATTATAATAATAATATCTGTGCACAGCCCTAGTGATTTTATTGATTTGTTTGCGCATCTCTGCGCAAAAACTGTTCTGTAGGCCTATGTTTATGTTAATTAAATTATGTTTGACTATTGCTATTTGTTGCTAATAAAAGTTGTTAATATTGTTGTGTATGTCATTTTGTTATTGTTTCAGTATTAGTGTTTGGTATTCAGTTTCTGAATGGTTTAGGCACAAGCCAACAGTTTGGTGATGCTGTCTCAGCCTTACGTCATATTTTTTTAATTATTCACGGTAATACCATATACCGAGGTAAAATAGGGAGGAGGTTTGACGGTATCAAACTATCGCCTGATAGTGTAGAGTACATTTAAAGGATCAAGTTAGTTCACCTCAAAATGAAAATATTGATAATTTACTGACCCCGATGTCATCCAAGATATCCATGTCTTTATTTCTTCAGTGGTAAACAAATAGTTTTTTTTGAGGGATAACGTTACACATTCAGACTTTAATGGCAACCAACTACCCAAATGTTCAAATAAGGTTCAAATGTCCGTGTCAAATCATAAAATACTGTCAACATGCACAAAATATTTAAATTATTAATGTTTGTCATCACTGGGCTGCTTTAGATAGGTCTATATGTTACTCTATAGGCTTACATTCATCCTAGTGTTGTAATTTGTTTGTTTTGTTATTTTCTCTCTTCAGGTTATGACAGACTTAACAGGTTGGACTGACCTTTAGTCCTTTTTTCCTCATATTTATAAAGCTGCTGGTCCCAATGTTGTAATTTGAGAGTTTGTAACAATTTAACTATCCCAATAGATTGATGCAGGAGAAGATGAACGAAGCATCAGGGAACATCTTCAAACAATAAAGAAGGAAACAGAAAAGCTTAGACCAAACGTAGAACTTAAAGAAAGGATGGCGCTGATAAAAATCTACCAGAGAAATTTTGTGTCTAACCACAGCACGGAGGAGTTTATCTCTGAGTTTCCATCAGGGTTCCCACCCTTCTTGAAAGTACCTGAAAGTACTTGAATTTCAGACACATAGATTCAAGGCCTGGAAAGTACTTGAAAACTAACATAGGTCCTTGAAAGTGCTTGAATTAAATTTAAAATCAGTTTTGTTTATGCTGCTATTTTTAAAATTGTCAAAAATGTGCTTCTGTCAAAAACAAAACTAAACAGGGGGGGGGGGGGGGTAATGTTTGATCTCTGACGCGATCGTGTGCAGCACCGCAAAGTTGATTCTGTGCTTGCTTGATCTAATATTTTGTTTTGTTTTTTAAATGTTGTAGATTTAAGTAGCAAATGAGAATAGCAAAAAAATCAATGCATATATTTTGAGACAAAGGTCTTCTTTATGTTTTTCAGTTTTGTTCATGATAATTAAAGCAACGTTTTTAAATAAATAAAGAATATGTAAATGTATGGTATTTGGGGTAAAAAGCGACCCTGCTGTAGTGACTAAAGGCGCCGTGATTAACATGATAAATAATAGACTGCTGACTTTTTCATTCGTTGACATGATATGGTTAGATTCAGCCAAGACAAGGTCAGGAGTCACATTGGAGTGACGTCAACTCCCCCTTGGACTGATTGGCTAGAGGCGCAGCTGTCAATCTAGAACTCGCGGGCCAATGGTGATGCTGAAGCCTGCCCTGATTTACATGAAACTCAAACTGCAACTTTTAGAAATGCAAGCGCAGAACGTGGAAACGAGCAAAGGGGAAAAAACCACAAGCACACAAAAAAATTACATATGAGTAGGAAACCTGATTTTGTTTGAGATTTGGAAAATTTTAAATTCATGTTTCAGTTTTGTGCAATATAATTTTAAATGCGTTCACATTTTTGATTTACGCTTATTATTTTCTATCCATGACTGCGGTTTTTGTTATGTAAAAAAGACTGCATTTGTTTTTCGGTTTTGTGCGTTATTATTTTACACGTGTTATTAAATATTTGATCTTTGCTTGTTATTTTTCGCTCTGTGACTGCAATGCATTTGGCGGGATTATAATCCCATAAAGCTTCATCTGCCGCTATGAAATTCAAAATTAGGCATACTCAGCGCACAAGAGAGAGAGAACAAGAAGTCATGTTTAAAAACGTTTTTCAATTTCTACTTACAAAATGTGAAAATGTGTCAAGAAATTTTTTAAGTTCAATAAAAGAAATAATAATTTATATATATATATATATATATATATATATATATATATATATATATATATATATATATGTATATATTATATATATATATTAGTGCTGTCAAAATTAGCGCGTTAACGCATTCGATTAATTTGAAATATTTAACGCGTTAAAAAAAAATAACGCAATTAACGCGGTTGCAGTTTTTTTTTATTTCCAGTTGTGGCCTATGTGTGTTCAACGTGCAAAGAAATATGGATAAGACCAAAGAAGGACTTTTAGACGGAAGGTTTCAGTATAAAACTCTGCCGGATTACTCTTCAGTCTGCCACAAGAAACATTACTCTTTGAGTCTGCCACAAGAAACAGCAACATTAAAATCATGAACTCAAATGTCATTGTTTAAAAACAAAAACAAAACAATGACTGTAACAGTGCGTAAATCAGACCTTTCTGTAACGCTAACGTTAATAAGCTTAAACGAAAATAACGAAATAATTGTGTAGCAGAGTATTTTTTGTACACAGTGCCGCGAACTGTCAATCACTCCTGTACGCGTGCATCACTGTCCTCCTCGCAGCTGCAGCAACTTGCGCTCTCTCTCTTCATCAAGCTTTAAAACAAAAAGGGGACAAAAAGATCATATTGTCTTTGTGCATAGGCTATAGATTAATTAGATAAATGAATATCTAAATTTGTGCCTTGCCGTCTACGGTATTTTTTTAGAACTTAGAAAAAAGATGCTGCAGCCAATGAGCAGCCAGCGGGGGCTGCAGGACGACTCAACCTCAGCAGACAGTTTTTAATGTTTATCAGACAATAAATACTCAAGATTTTGCTTTAGTATAACTTCCGGGACAATTAGGGCCAGATTCGGGAGTCGGGACAACAGTTTAGATTTCGGGACTGTCCCGAATTTTTCGGGACGTCTGGTCACCCTTCCTGAAAGACCCGCATTACTTCATTAGCTTTAGTCTGACCTGCAGTGATAGGGTTCGAATTTGGTGAGATGTCAGTCAGCGAATCATCTGATTCTGGTCTTGTTCTTGCAGTATTCAGAGTCTGAAGCCAAGTACACATATTAAGTGTTGTTGTTAACTGTATTTGATTTTTAACCGAACCGAGCGTTGTGTACACTCACAACGAGTTTCACACACCTTCTCCGGCCACGTTGAGTTGTTGACACTTAACAGTGGGAAAAGCGACACATGCGCTATTCACTTGTATAACTTAAGGGTGAATGGGTCATGTAGTTTCTGCTCTGGGTGGGATGAATTAGGAAGCTTGCATTGTGAAGGGCGCTCTGAAAATCGGCAGTGCAGGTAAAAGATTAAAACCTCTATTAAAACAGATGTCCAGAACAAGCACGTTCTGGGTGCACAGAGAGGTGGCGGTAAGCTCAAGAGCTATATTTGGAAGTGGCCGTACTGAGTACCCGTGCATACCGGCCCACTTAAAGCACTGGCAATGACTATACTTTGGAATTTTTTTGCAGTCCACTTAGAATTCAACATGGAAATCATTTTTGTTTTTTGTTGGCATTGATTGTTTTGAAATTCAAATGGTACTTACATGCCTGTGTTTTTATTTCTGTAATAAATATGGCTTTCAAGCCAACAGTTAATTTGGAGGATATTGATGGTTTATTGCAGGTATGTTGTTTACATGAGAAAATCTGTGTTACAAGTTAAACAAAAATTCCAATAAACAATCATATTTTGAATTTAAATAGTTTCTTTGTCTTGAGTTTACATTAATTATTTACATTTTACATTTACATATCCAAAAAGTTTCAGTCTTTTAATTGCGATTAATCGCGATTAATCGCGATTAATTTTAAAAAATTGTGCGATTAATTAGTTAATTTTTTTTAATCGATTGACAGCACTAATATATATATATGTATATATATATATATATATATATATATATATATATATATATATATATATATATATACATATATACATACATACATTATTATTATTATTTATTTTATTGAACTTAAAAAATTCACACATTTTCACATTTATACACATATATATAAAAACCAGTGTGAGTATGCGCCGAATAGTGTGCACTGTGCATTTCAGGTGCACGTGAGCGAGGGCGAGTGCCGGCCGCATTCCTCAACTGGACCGTTGGACTCGACGTCAATCAAAACCAGGACGACGACGAACGTGACGAACACATTTCTATAAAGAGACAGAATATATCTTTCGAAGTGAGTGTCATAGCGCATACTGAATAAATATAAAATTAGCGTTAAGTTACTGGATACTGTGTAGTCTTGTAACGTCAGTGTCTCGCCTGATAGTGTAGAGTACATTTAAAGGATCAAGTTAGTTCACCTCAAAATTAAAATGTCCTGATAATTTACTAACCCCGATGTCATCCAAGATATCCATGTCTTTATTTCTTCAGTGGTAAACAAACAATTTTTTTGAGGGATAACGTTACACATTCAGACTTTAATGGCAACCAACTACCCCAATGTTCAAATAAGGTTCAAATGTCTGTGTCAAATCATAAAATACTGTCAACATGCACAAAATATTTAAATTATTAATGTTTGTCATCACTGGGCTGCTTTAGATAGGTCTATATGTTATTCTATAGGCTTACATTTATCCTAGTGTTGTAATTTGTTTGTTTAGTTATTTTCTCTCTTCAGGTTATGACAGACTTAACAGGTTGGACTGACCATTAGTCCTTTTTTCCTCATATTTATAAAGCTGCTGGTCCCAATGTTGTAATTTGAGAATTTGTAACAATTTAACTATCCCAATAGATTGATGCAGGAGAAGATGAACGAAGCATCAGGGAACATCTTCGAGCAATAAAGGAGGAAACAGAAAAGCTTAGACCAAGCGTAGAACTTAAAGAAAGGATGGCGCTGATAAAAATCTACCAGAGAAATTTTGTGTCTAACCACAGCACGGAGGAGTTTATCTCTGAGTTTCCATCAGGGTTCCCACCCTTCTTGAAAGTACCTGAAAGTACTTGAATTTCAGACACATAGATTCAAGGCCTGGAAAGTATTTGAAAACTAACATGGGTCCTTGAAAGTGCTTGAATTAAATTTAAAATCAGTTTTGTTTATGCTGCTATTTTTAAAATTGTCAAATATGTGCTTCTGTCAAAAACAGAACTATACACGGTGGGGTTATGTTTGATCTCTGACGCGATCGTGTGCAGCACCGCAAAGTTGATTCTGTGCTTGCTTGATCTAATATTTTGTTTTGTTTTTTAAATGTTGTAGATTTAAGTAGCAAATGAGAATAGCAAAAAAAATCAATGCATGTATTTTGAGACAAAGGTCTTCTTTATGATTTTCAGTTTTGTTTATGATAATTAAAGCAACGGTTTTTAAATAAATAAAGAATATGTAAATGTATGGTATTTGGGGTAAAAAGCGACCCTGTGTAATGACTAAAGGTGCCATGATTAACATGATAAATAATAGACTGCTGACTTTTTCATTCGTTGACATGATATGGTTAGATTCAGCCACTACAAGGCCATGAGTCGCATTGGAGTGACGTCAACTCCCCCTTGGACTGATTGGCTAGAGGCGCAGCTGTCAATCTAGAACCCGCGGGCCAATGGTGATGCTGAAGCTTGCCCTGATTTACATGAAACTCAAACTGCAACTTTTAGAAACGCAAGCGCAGTAGTGATGGGAAGTTAGATTCTTGTCTGCGAACCGTTTCTTTCGGACGGTTCGATTCAATAAACCGGTTGAAAAAAACGGTTCAGCGGTTCCTTTACGCTCGACGTAATGAAAATATATAAAGTCAGTAATCAGTCAGTTAAAAACCTCATAATCATGAAAAGTTTACATTTGAGTTTTGAAACAACACCCAAATACAGTAACAGCAATAATGTGCATATGAGGATTTAAGTCTTGAAGATATAACGTAAAGAAATTTGGTGTCATCAGCGCAGACACCATGATCCACTTACTAAACATAATCCATTGCGATGTATTTGTTATTAAATTAATTTACGTTTCGCCAGATTGCCCTTCATCCAAGCCCTCGGATTACCCGCGCTCATAACATTAGCACAGAATTAGAACCAGTCACCAAAAGAATCACTTCGGTTCAGACATGTTGTGAGTCAGTTGGCTTCACGCTGAATCGCGCATGCGCAGTACAATCAGCTCCTCGGTTTTAGAATCAGACATGTGCGAAAGAAATGGCTTTCGGTTCAGTGTACTGATGATCCGAAACCCGATGCAACCGGTTCACTGTAAAAAATTACTGATGCAAAAAGTTGTACAAATGAGGAAATACATGTTGGCTCAACATAATGGTTGTGTCAAAAAAGAAAAATATGTTTGGTCAATGATTGCATGATTTCCATGATTGTACTACAAAATGTTCATCAAGAGAAAATAAATAATTATGTTGAGATAACTTTTAACGTTGCACAAAAAATATTATGTTGGCCGAGCAAGAGAGAACAGCGTCAATCGTCTGAGCATGCGCAAAGGAGTTCTACCAGGCAGCGCTGCAGCAGGCTGGAGTCACGACATTGCATTGGTGAGTACTTTGTGCTGCGAGTTAATGAGCAAATTTAGGTTAATAATATATCGATTGTCTATCAACAAAGTTTGAAATAGCTTTACTGTGAGTACCTACAGTGATTAGCAGTGCTGGAAAATAACGTTTAACTCATAAAGCTTAGCATTCCTTTCCAACTGGCATGTGATTTAAAGTCGACCCTAACGGTTATTAAGCATGACATGTTCCCGTTTAATATATTTAATGGTCAATATTTTCAAATTCCATTTACATTTTGGCTTATGATGTATATGATAATTGACTGTAACAGACAGCTAGTCTTGACAACTTGTGCTATTGCTATCACAGAGTGACTGATAATTTAGGCTAACGTTAGTTCTAACTGTTAGTGGCATTCAAAGCACATGTGCCTTCGTGTTAGCAGCTAGTACTTTGCACAAAGCCTCAATTTGCAAGAGTGAAATAACATTTCAGTCTGATAAAAATAAATAAAGAGTTGTGCTAACACGAAAATTAATAGCTGCTAATGTTATCAGATTTGTAAGCTGTTTAACGTTATCAGTTTTCCAAACATGTTTCCGTTTAATATTTTTAATGGTCAATATTTTCAAATTCCATTTGCATTTTGGCTTATGATATATATGATAATTGACTGTAACAGACAGCTAGTCTTGACAACTTGTGCTTTTGCTATCACAGAGTGACTGATAATTTAGGCTAAGAAATAATTTGCTTTGCTTTTAATTGTTTGCTTCTGAATCTTTCATTACCCACGGGTTTGTGCTGAATTCTTCCGCATCTACCGTATTGACCTGAAGTCAGCATTCCTGACATCGCTGGACAATCACACCCAGGGGTTGCTAAAGATGTACAGAGCCAAAGCAAGACAGGGAAGGTGAAACAACTTGGATGAACTTCTGGAACAACTGGATGCCCAGGTATATTAATCATTTCTTTGTATAAAATATAACAGTGTTAAACAGTGTAACATAATTTACTGATACCTGTTTAAGAGAACAAACTGCCAACAGCTCACTGATCCACAAAAACTTAACTGCAAAACTCAACATTTTAATTTCAAGGTCTCTGGCAGTTGAGTTGATAATTGTCTTGTGACATTTATCCATTGCTCATTATGTAAACAATAGAATTATATTATATGATCAGAATTTGTCAAAAAGGTTCAATGTATACTTGATTTTGATGATCTACAATACATGTACAAATCCCGCAAATACATAATATAATGTATGCCATAAATGGCGTTCAGAGATGATGGCTTATTTTTTTGCTTGTGGGATGCCACACATATTGTTTACGTTATCTTATTTACATGGAGTGTACATGGAACCTTGGTTGAGATTTTGATTATGGTGCTATTTTATTGTTTCAATTGGTATGGATAACAAAAATGGGCAAAGCAGTCAACTTCCCTGATTAAGACCTTGAGATCAACATGTATGCATTAGAGAGAAATATTTTGGTGTAGTATTAAGCTGTTTTTCTCCTATCATATAGCTCCGTTTGACCAGCACCTACATACTGGGCAGAATTGACTCATTTCACCATTGGTTAATCTTGATCAGCCTCATGAAAGTCACCTGACATGCTTTTGGTCAATATGACTGAACAAAAAACAGCCATCGTGCGCACAGCATGTTTGAGACCTATTTTAGGACTGTTAGAAAACCACTCTCAGTATCTAACCTAAGTAGACTCTGGTAATGTTATTCAAACAGTCTTAAAGGGATACCCCACTGACATTCTTCTAAATATCTTCCTTTCTGTTCAGCAGAAGAAAGAAATTCATACAGGTTTGAAACAACATGAGGATGAGTATATGATGACAGAACTTACATTTTTCGGTGGAGTATCTCTTTAAGGGATCTGTAGACTTGCTGCACTTGTTAGCTGATTATCCCTCTCAGATTGTAATCTTGATTGTATTTCAGGAAACTATTTCATGAAGTTGGTTGTAATTAAGCCCAATGGTGAAAAGAGTAGGTGATCCTAAACTGTTGGTAGAGTATATGTGTAACCCCTTTGTTAATTAAGCGACTTAATGTCTTATTGATGGTCTTTTTGGCAGACCACAGATCTAACTACTCATTGAAGGTCTGCTGTTCTTAGTGGTCTTCCCCTGTACTTGAGAGAGCCAGCTTCAATTTCAAAGACTATTAAGGTAATTAATTTGAATATCTTTATTATGGTATTACTGTTTGTGATGCAGTAGTGTTTGCATAAGACATTATGCTTTCAGTCTGACACTAAAAGACATTTATTGTGTTTCACAGGATACTGAGGCACTGGGGCCACACACAAAGGCCATGACAATGAAGTGACTGACAGTTCTACCAACTCAGGACCTTATCCCACAGTGGTCAATGTGGCTGTAGTAGAGGAAGTTGTCATGGACAATCTGGGAGACTTCACAAATTCCCTCATGATGTTTGTTTCGGCACTGGTTGAATACTTGTGTAATATTTTACTTGAGCCTAACAGGCAAATTCATATGTATTTAAATAAATAAATAAAATGTTTTTTTTATCAAAGCCTAGTGTGTAATTTATTTGAAATAATGAAAAATAGACTATTTTGACCAAGAATAAATATTTAATACAACATTTTATTTCAATTTGAGTCTGCTTGTTGGCCCAACAAGCTATGTTTAGTCAACAGAAAATATTTAATTGACACAACATTCTATTTCAAGTTCAGTCTACATGCAGGGGTAGTCAGCACAACACAAAAAAGTTGGTTTCCGCAACTTAAATTGGGCCAACTAAAATTTTAGGTGCAACGGGTCACTAGAAATTTTTATGTTGGAGAGGCATATTTTTTTTTACAGTGTTCTTGACTCAAGAACGAGAATCGCTCTAACCGGCACGTGCTGCAGTTCAGTATCATCAGCTGCTCTACTCGTGTTCATGTTCTGTTTACTACAAACTCAATTTGTGAATGTGTCATCATTAACTATAAATACAGTACAGATATTTCATATATCATCCCTTCCTATTAAACATGAGAGTCTTTAGAGTCTTAATTATTGTCCAACTTCCCTGAAAACCCATTTGGCCTATACATTATATACAATATGCAGATTGGAGACGTTCATCTAAAATATATATATATATATATATATATATATATATATATATATATATATATATATATAGTTATTTTATCACACTTTCCGATGTTTAACAAAATACTTAAAAAATTACACGCATGCGCAGTATCATCAGTTCATCGGTTCTCAAATCGGACGCGTCCGACAGAAACGATTCTCGGTTGAGTGTACTGGTGATCTGAAAACCGAAGCAACCGGTTCTTGACTCGAGAATGAGAACTGCTCCAGCAGTGGGCGTGTTTGTTCATTATCTGGCTCGGCTCTGTGTTCATCTTCAGTTCGGTCTTCACAGCAGTTCAGTCAGTGTACTGTTTGAGTAAATGAATTACTCCGGGATATTGGTTTATTCTGACTCAGAGGGAGTGTGAGTCATGTTAAAAAAGTTAAAAGCTTAAGTAATTTGTGGATTAATGCTTATTGGAGACGTGAACCGTTTCAAACGATTCAGTTCGATTTGGTGAACTGGTTTAACCGGTTCACTAAGAACAACCGGTTAAATTGAACGATTCGTTCACGAATCGGCCATCACTAAAGCGCAGAACGTCGAAACAAGAGCAAAGGGGAAAAAAACACAAGCACACAAAAAAATTACATATGAGCAGGAAACCTATAAAGAAAATAATTTAAAATGCGTTCACATTCTTGATTTACGCTTATTATTTTTCAATCCATGACTGCGCTTTTTGTTATTTAAAAAAAACTGCATTTGTTTTTCGGTTTTGTGTGTTATTATTTTACACGTGTTATTAAATATTTGATCTTTGCTTGTTATTTTTCGCTCTGTGACTGCAATACATTTGGCGGGACTATAATCCCATAGAGCTTCATCTGCCGCTATGAAATTCAAAATAAGGCATACTCAGCGCACAAGAGAGAGAGAACAAGAAGTTATGTTTAAAAACGTTTTTCAATTTCTACTTACAAAATGTGAAAATGTGTCAAGAAATTTTTTGAGTTCAATAAAAGAAATAATATTATATATATATATATATATATATATATATATATATATATATATATATATATATATATATATATATATATAAACATTATAATTATTATAATTATTATTATTATTATTTCTTTTATTGAACTCAAAAAATTTCTTGACACATTTTCACATTTATACACATATATATAAAAACCAATGTGAGTATGCGCCGAATAGTGTGCACTGTGCATTTCAGGTGCACGTGAGCGAGGGCGAACGCCGGCCGCATTCCTCAACTGGACCGTTGGACTCGACGTCAATCAAAACCAAGACGACGACGAACGTGACGAACACATTTCTATAAAGAGACAGAATATATCTTTCGAAGTGAGTGTCATAGCGCATACTGCGACTACTGTGTAGTCTTGTAACGTCAGTGTCTCGCCTGATAGTGTAGAGTACATTTAAAGGATCAAGTTAGTTCACCTCAAAATTAAAATGTCCTGATAATTTACTAACCCCGATGTCATCCAAGATATCCATGTCTTTATTTCTTCAGTGGTAAACAAATGATTTTTTTGATGGATAACGTTACACATTCAGACTTTAATGGCAACCAACTACCCCAATGTTCAAATAAGGTTCAAATGTCCGTGTCAAATCATAAAATACTGTCAACATGCACAAAATATTTAAATTATTAATGTTTGTCATCACTGGGCTGCTGTAGATAGGTCTATATGTTACTCTATAGGCTTACATTCATCCTAGTGTTGTAATTTGTTTGTTTTGTTATTTTCTCACTTCAGGTTATGACAGACTAATAATGTAATTTGAGAGTTTGTAACAATTTAACTATCCCAATAGGTTGATGCAGGAGAAGATGAATGAAGCATCAGGGAACATCTTCGAGCAATAAAGGAGGAAACAGAAAAGCTTAGACCAAACGTAGAGCTTAAAGAAAGGATGGCGCTGATAAAAATCTACCAGAGAAATTTTGTGTTTAACCACAGCACAGAGGAGATTATCTCGGAGTTTCCATCAGGGTTCCCACCCTTCTTGAAAGTACTTGAAAGTACTTGAATTTCAGAAACATAGAAAACTGAAAGTGCAATTTTAGTTCTTTTCGGCCATATGCCACAAGACAGCTAAACGAATAGTGAACAAAAAATGATTTTTATTTTTCAAAATGTGCAGAAAATACTACAAACTCTGCTAAAGTGATTGCTTTGAACAAGTATTAACTTAAACATTATTAATATATATATATATATATATATATATATATATATATATATATATATATATATATATATATATATATTCTATTTGGCACAACGGATTATACTATAAACTTTTACAAAGTGGTGTAGGGGGTAAAGTTTTTGACATTATAAAATCAATGTATTCGAACAACAAATGTGCGATCCGAATTGGCAACAAACATACAGAATTCTTCACCCAGAAAAGAGGAGTGCGGCAGGGCTGTAGTCTGAGTCCAACGCTGTTCAACATTTACATTAATGAGCTAGCGGTGCAGCTGGAACAGTCTACAGCCCCTGGACTCTCTCTACAAGACAAGAACATCAAGCTATTGCTGTACGCAGATGATCTGGTGCTGCTGTCCTCCACCCCACAGGGACTACAGCAGCACCTGGACCTGCTGGACAACTACTGCCAGAACTGGGCCCTGGCAGTAAACCTCAACAAGACCAACATTATGGTCTTCCAGAAGAAGCCCAGGTGTCAGGAACACAGATACCAGTTCAGTCTAGGCAGCACCGCTCTAGAACACACAATGCAGTACACTTACCTCGGTCTGACCCTCACTGCATCGGGCAGTTTCAGTTCGGCAGTGAATGCTCTCAAAGATAAAGCTCGAAGAGCTCTATATGCAATCAAGAAAAAATTCCAAAATATTGAAATACCAATTCCAATTTGGTGTAAAATCTTTGATAGTGTGATTCAGCCCATAGCGCTGTATGGAAGTGTGGTTTGGGGTCCACTCAGTGATCAGAGCTACACTAGATGGGACAGACATCCAACAGAAGCCCTACACACAGAATTCTGCAAAATGATTCTAAAATTACAAAGAAGAACACCCAATGACAATGTAGGGCAGAATTAGGCCGATTCCCATTGATTATCAATATGCAAAAAAGATCCCTCAAATTCTGGATGCATCTGAAATCAAGTCCCACAGAATCGCTACATTTTAAAGCGCTACAAACCCAAGAACTGAACCCTGAAAAGAGTCCGCTCAGTCAGCTAGTTCTGAGACTTACTAACCAGACTAACTCTACTAACACTAACCAATCTCAGACCAGCACTGCTTCTCATCCAAACATCAAAATCAACCAAATTAGCAAACAATCTAAAAATACATATCTGGAACATTGGGATCAAGAAACTAAAGCACAAAGTAAATTACAATTCTATCGAACTCTAAAATCAGATTATGAATATGAAGATTATCTCCAGAGTGTCAGAGACACAAAGCAGAGACGGATCCTGACCAAGTACAGGCTCAGTGAGCACAGTCTAGCCATCGAGACGGGCAGACACCGTAAGAGCTGGTTACCCAGAGAGAGAAGAGTGTGTGCTCACTGTCAGACAGGAGAGATCGAGATAGAGACGCACCTCCTCCTGCACTGTCACAAATACACCTCCATAAGAGACATATACTTCAGCAAATTCACATATTTAATACAGAACTTTACAGCAATTAGTGAAACAGAAAAAATAAAAATAATATTAGGAGAGGGACAGACAGCGGCACTGGCTGCGAGATACGTGTGGACGTGCCACAGCCTGAGAGACAGCAGGTGAACGTGTGTGTGTGACCTCAGTGTGCCTGACCCTATTGTGCACCACAGTGACCCTTAGTATGTTTGTGTATTTCTACGTTCATGCCAATAAAGCAATATTGAATTGAATTGAATTGAATATATATATATATATATATATATATATATATATATATATATATATATATATTAGCTTAAAGGGTTAGTTTACTCAAAAATTTAAATTATGTCATTAATGAACATAATAAAACATATTTTAGATGCAATGAATAGTGCAGTTTTTCTTAAGGTGTGTCTTTAGCCCCGTTGTACCCCGTGTGTGTCCTGCTCCTGTATGTGGCAGATAATTTTCCACATCAGTGAGCCGCTATCAATATGCGGGGTATTTAAATCTCAAATCCACAAATCTCACGGTAGCGGGGGGTTTTACCCAAACCTCATGATTTGCGGTCCCGCGGGAGCCCAATCCCAAAGTCTAGCGCATTAACCTATGGAGAAGCAGTGATAATTAGGCTATCAGTCTCAATGCTGGGAAAGTGCAAATTCAAAACAGATTTACAAAATAATTTTGACACATCTCCAGGGGCGTAGATTACGCTGGGGACATGTCCCCCACTTTATATCACAGAAATTTGTCCCCTGCACTTTTTCGGTCAAGTGTGTTCGAATAGTGGTTTTCAAGACCTGGTGTGAATAAATATAGATTTAAACTCAACGAGACAGGATAGTCTGCGCATGACCTGATATTTTGTTTGGACCCAGAAGGGAGATGAACATCAAGGAGCGCTAAACATATTCATGAAGTGTGTGTTTCATTCATACTTGAAAACTGAGGGCGCTTTCATACCTGGAAACTCCTAATATGGGTAAAAGCATCCAGCTATTGCTGTATGAAAACAGTTGTTTTCACAGAAAAACAGACACTTTTGGAAACATGAACACATTAAACATACGATTGCGACAATATATGTTTTTCGAGTCATCTCCAGCAGGTGATAAATAAAGTATATGAACAATGCAGTGCTAATTGCATTTATTACAGTATAGAATCTATTATGCCTTATTATTTTGTGATGAAAAAAGTGTTTGTAGTATAAAAACAAATGATATTATTTGTTGTTGTCCAGCAGTTACATATTTCTATGCCTATTAAAAGCTAGACATTAGAGAAAATATGTTTTTGAACAGTAAACTTATTTTTTTAAGTCTCTTCTTTCACCAGGCCTGCATTTATTTGATCCAAAGTATAGTAAAACAGTAGTCAAGTCAAGTCACCTTTAATAACTGAACAAAATTAATTAGGAAAACAATGTGTCAATAATGCAAAATGATAGTTAAAGGCAGTTCATCATTGAATTCAGTGATGTCGTCTCTGTTCAGTTAAATAGTGTCTTTGCATTTATTTGCAATCAAGTCAACGATATCGCTGTAGATGAAGTGACCCCAACTAAGCAAGCCAGAGGCGACAGCGGCAAGGAACCGAAACTCCATCGGTGACAGAATGGAGAAAAGACCTTGGGAGAAACCAGGCTCCATTGGGGGGCCAGTTCTCTTCTGACCAGACGAAACCAGCAATTCAATTCCAGGCTGCAGCAAAGTCAGATTGTGCAGAAGAATCATCAGTTTCCTGTGGTCTTGTCCTGGTGCTCCTCGGAGACAAGGTCTTTACAGGGATCTGTATCTGGGGCTCTAGTTGTCCTGGTCTCCGCTGTCTTTCAGGGCAGTAGAGGTCCTTTCTAGGTGTTGATCCACCATCTGGTTTGGATACGTACTGGATCCGGGTGACTGCAGTGACCCTCTGATCTGGATACAGACTGGATCTGGTGGCTACGGTGACCTTGGAATAAGAGAGAAACAGACAAATATTAGCGTAGATGCCATTCTTCTAATGATGTAGAAAGTACATAGGGTGTTATGGGAAATGTATTAAATAGATATCTTTTGTAAAATGATGTCTTTATCATCACTTTTGTTCAATTTAAAGAATCCTTTCTAAATAAAAGTATTCATTTCTATAATTTATGTTCCAAACAAATGGACAAAAAAAAATTTGACTAAGCTTTTGAATGGTATAGGGTATAATGTTGCGAAAGCTTTTCGTTTCACATAAATGCTGAATTTTGGATCCTTCTATTCATCAAAGAATACTGAAAAACTTACTCATCTGTTTTAAATATTGATCATCAGCAAATCATCATATTAGACTGATTTCTGAAGGATGTGACACTGAAGACTGGAGTAATGATGCTGGAAATACAGCATTGATCACAGGAATAAATTACATTTTACAATAAATTCAAATAGAAAGCAGTTATTTTAAATAGTAAAAATATTTCACAATTGCTTTTGCTGTACTTTGGATCAAATAAATGCAGGCTTGGTGAGCAGACGAGAGTTCTTTAAAAATATTAAAAATCTTATATTAAAAACTGTAGACTAGTAGGCTATATTGATTACAGAAATTTTATATTCTAATGTTTTATATTATATTGTAATTGTATGTGTGTGTGTGTATATATATATATATGTATATTTTTTATGTTTTTACTATGTTATTATTTATTTATTATTTACTATGTTTTTATTAAAAAAGGCTGAGACAAATTAATCCTTAATTTAAAAGCTCTTTAAAAACCAGTGTAATGCATTTTTCAGAAACCGCATTTGAATATCACCAGTATTGAATTTAATGAATTTGAAGTCCTTAAAACATGACTGTCTAAAACAGTTTAATTTTATAAAACATTAAAAACGTCATTATTACTCTGACATTTCTTTATGTAAATATTAAGTGTAAGTGAAATGGTAAGTACAGTAAGGACTTTCATGATGTTATGTGCTGGGGTGTGAATTTCAAAGGTGCTTGATTTAATAAAATGGTGCTTTAAAAAGTCCTTGAAAGTCCTTGAATCTGGTGTTCATGAAAGAGTGGGAACCCTGTGTGTGTGTGAGAGAGAGACCCTTTTGTATTTTTTCCATTTATTGACTGGTGTCTATTTCGCACTCCTGGTATTCTGGAGAGTCACCCCTTGATTGCTGCACACTTTTTTCCTGACCAGTGGCTGATTTGTAGTTTGTACCACCAAAAGATTGACTGAGTTTTCACATTTTTTCATATTTCCCATTCATTTCCTATTCCTTTTTGGCCGCAAAGAAGGTAAGTGTGACTATTTTTTTTTTTTTTTGACTCTTTAAATTATGCCCATGATTTTTTTGTGTGTTCATATCGCTAATGTAACAAAAGTCACCAAGTGTCATCTTATTCCGATGAAGCTACGATTTTTTTTACATTTCAACATTTTTCAAAAAAAAATTGGTCAAAAATGACTGAAGAGGGCCTGAGGGTTAAACGTGTTATGAAACCATATTTCAAAGTAGATTTATTAAAGTAAGATACCAAGTAGTCACCACTAAACTCACCACAAATTTGTCTTCTCAACACTCTTCTGCAGACAGATGCCCACCACTCACTGATGATGTCTGATAGCTGCAGATACACCATGTTTGCTAATGACACCACATTTAGCCCCTTATCACAACAAATCAGCCTTTACTGATGTAACACCGGACTTTACTGTCTAGTATAAAACCAAAAGGACCAAGAAGACCGTGCAAGATCGAGACTCAACTTGTTCCAGTGAAACAACAGCTCAAAAAATGGGTATGTGTATTATTCATCTCTAATATAAACTCTCAGAGTTTAGTAAATGCAAAATTGTGTAAGATACAATCAATGTACACATAGAGAGCAATGTAGAAATGATATGAAGTCAGGGCAAAACATGCTTTTTCATTACTTAACATGTCAAATATAAATAAACAAATTTCAGCTTAATTTTTTTTTGTTTTAAACTTGCCTTTAACAGGCAAGATTTTTAGATATCATTTTCAGTTTTCAATATCTAGTTTTCTAAATTCAGCAGTTTCTGTGCATTATTGTTTTTATCACAGTTCATTCAGAAACATATCTTTCACAAATAGTAATATTTTCTCATTAAAAATAAGTGATGAAATTTACTCTGTTTGTAAAGTCTATCTGGTATCTATTGATTGCCACAGCAATGGCCATATAGAGTGAGGTCAGTGCCAGAAGTTTCATACTCAACAGTATAAAAAAAACAGTCATATGGTCATAAAAAAAATAAATACAACTTTTCAGTTTATAACTCACCTCCATTCGTTTGATGCTATAGAATATCATGATTATTCAGTATAACTTGAGAACAAAACTGAACACAATTTAATTTTAGGTAAACAAAATGGCATTTTGGTGTGTGGTACTGCATGCAAAAATTATTTTCCACACAAAAAACACCACAATGATAAGAGGAATCCTCCAAAACAGACCTTAAATCAGCCCTCGTTGTGTTTCTCTCTCATTCTTCTTTGAGTAGAAAACACAAGTTCTGAAGCTGAAAACATGACCGGAGGCACTGCACATAACACCACGATGCAGCAAGAGGGATTTACAAGCTTTGGGATCTTTGAATTCTGCATTTTCTTTGCCACCTGTGTAGTGGGTCTCATTGGAAATGGACTTGTAATATTTCTGACTGGCTGCAGAATGAAGACGACCGTCAACACCATTTGGTTTCTCAACTTAGCGATTGCAGACTTCATCTTCTTGTTGTCTTCAATCATAAATTTTCTGAGAGAGAGACAATTAAATATAATAAGCATTTTCATTGGATTTATTTTAAGACTAAATATGAATGCTAGTATTTTCTTTCTTGTAGTTATCAGTCTGGACCGATGCCTGTGCACATGGATGGTTGTTTGGGCTAGAAATAAACGAACTACACTTAAAGCCACGATCATCTGCATAATTGTATGGGTTTCATCCATCGGCTGCTGCATTCCTTTCTATACATTTAATATATCTAATCTTGCATCTGTGATCACATATAATTTTACAGTGGGCTTCCTCATCCCCTTTTTGATCATTGCATCTTCATACACAGCTATTGGACTACGAATCAAACGCCTCAAAAGGGTGAAGCAGTTCAGGTCATACCGGGTCATTATAACTGTAACTCTGGCTTTTTTCATATGTTGGTTTCCATACCATGTTTGCATTTTTTATGCAGTAACTGCAGTAGGAAATAACAGTATTGATGCTGTATTGTTGACAGCAATGATTGTCTGTTTCTACCTGGTTCATCTCAACAGCTGTCTGAACCCCATTCTCTATGTGTTCATGTGTGATGAGTATAAGAAGAAGCTTAAACAGTCTCTGCTGCTGGTGCTGGAGACGGCTTTTGCTGAAGATCATCTGGACTTTAAGGCAGACGCAAAAGAACGAGGACATGAAAACTCAACTGAACTGTTGGATATGTAGAAGTCGGATCTCTAAATGATAAACCTGGATCTAATTCAGTATGTTTATAGTCCTTATCTAGCAAATTGTAAAAAAAAAAAACGCAACTGCAAAATTCATGTTTGGAGCATGACTGTGTATAATCGTGTGTTGTAAAACCAAACAGAGAACATCTCTTCAAGTACAGGCTAATGAACATTATATATGTTTGTGAAACTTTTCATTAATCCAAAGCTCATTTTGTTCTGCTGATTTCTGTTGTTACTTTATTTTAAATAAAACCACAGTGTATTATAAAATCTTACCTCCATTGATTGCAATTTCCTAAAGGATATTTCTGCTCTCACAATAGCAAATTCTTATTGAAGGGTTTTCCCTAAAAAGCAACAAAATAAATAACAAGAAAATAAATAAAATATGATTTCTGATACAAATAAAAAAACTACAAAGATATTGGTTAACAATTAAGTCAGTTTAACTAATGATATATGGGACACAATATAGGAAAAAATGGCAAAAATAAAATAAAATACAACACTTTTTATGGAGCATTTTACTTTTGCTTTAGTTGGATGTTCATCTAATATTTTTTTTAAATGTTACTTCTTGTTTCAGAAATGTTTTGAATGTTCAGAAACCATTCAAATGTAACATTTAAATGGGAACATAATGAAAATGTTACACTCTAAAAACTGCTGGGTTGAAAACAACCCAATTTGGGTTATTTTGACAACCCAGTGCTGGGTCAAAAAGGGACGAACCCAGCGCTGGGTTGTTTTAACCCAACCAGTTGGGTTATCATATTTAACCCAGCCTGCTGGGTTGCCTTTTTTATGGTTTAAAATGACTATATTGCAGGGTTTAAAAAAACAGAGCGGGTGTTTTTTTATCACTGTATTTCAGAAGGAAAACTATTGTATTTAGAAAATGTTCGATATCATTTCGCATGTGCTTGATAAGGCAGCGTTTGTGAGCTCAGCACCGCTCTGCAGCCGTTACCGGAGAAACCTACCTCTCCCGCTCTTAGCGCCTCCTGCTGGCAGAAAATAAACTCGCAGAGTGCAGCCATGTGGGGAAACAATGCATTTCTACGTTAAAATTAACCCAAATTGAGCTAGGCATTAAACCTACAAATGTTGTTCATTTTAAATATCACTTTTACACACAAATAATAATTACCAAAAGGAAAATATTTATTAAAAACAAGAGAAGAGTCAAAAAGTAACATGTTAGAAGAAATGCAGAAAAGGATGGCATTAACAGCTACAGAGTTCATAAACAAAGCATTGAACATTTGATGAATATAACTTAAGATCAAACTGGACTTTGTTCAATTGTATATATTAACACATACAATAAATTTACAATTAGTTAGGTTTTTTTCCAACTATTCTGGCATGACAGTACACAAATAAATCACAACATTAACTTTGATATTATAACATTTAACAGACGCATGTGTGTGTGTGTGTGTGTGTGTGAGAAAGAATGTGAGCAGGTGTATGAATGACAGAGTGTAAACTCTTCTACTAAACAACACAGAAAAAGCATTTAATTTTTTTTTTTTTAACAAATTATACACTTACAGTTTGTTTCATAGTCCATGAATACAGATCATGCATCACGGTCAATTTTCATGATCTCTTTAGCATAACTGATGTAATCATGAAGAAACCCCATCAGCACAGCATGTGACATCTTCTACATCATCCAGGGCAGCGTCCTCCTTTAAAACCACTGCTGTTTAGGGGAAAGAAGATTCTCCTCTCTGACCAGCATTCATCCCAGTCACCGCCTGCTCTTCATCAGTGGCCTGAGAGAAACACATATGAAAAAATTAAACATTTAAACATTTTAAAGTTTCAACACTTTGTGCGGTTGTTTAATGTCTCAGTCCACCACAGCGCTCCAGAAGTCTATAATGGCAGCACTAGTGTGAGGGCAGGTGATATTGTTTGAATAAATATTGCTTTCAGAAAGCTTCTTTACTGAAACATTAAAACAGACATGACATTCACATACCTCACAAATGTTCATGTACATGGAGGGCTGCTCTTCAAACCGTTAGTTCAACAAATAATTAAAATGTTCATAATTTACTCTCCCCATGTTTTTCCAGACTCATACAAAATCTGCTAATTTTTTGGAAAACATATGAATATATTTAATATTCTCTTTTTGTGTCCTCCATTGCTGGTCTGGGAGACCAGTATTTTATTTTGAACATACATGTTTGCTATCATATAATTTAAGATGTATTCATATATAAATATCAGAATTTACTTTTACAATAACTCTATATTTATGAAGCTTGAAAATACTGATCATCTAAACTATAAATGGATTAACAAATATTATGAGAAAACTAAAAATATATTAATTTATGTTGTAAAGACAGACAAAAGTCTTATAGGTTTGGAATGACTTGAGGGCAAGTAAATGATTTTTTGTGTGAACTTTACCTCTTAGAGCAAAGACCAAGAATAATGACTCTCCAAATCAGACAACTCCAAAGTTGGTTTGATTTCTGCAATGAAAAACACAGACATCAATGGTCTTAATGAAATGAGCACGTAATCACACTGTTGTTGCATCAAAATGTGAAGTTAACAGGCAGGACACAACAGAAACATTAATTTTCTAAAAAAAAAAAAAAGTAATAATAATTTAACTTACATCAGTCTCAAAAGAATGAAGTTATCTTGTCTCTGGATTTCAACATCTAAAAAAAACACACACATTATTTTAGTCTTAGTAAAAATAAAGATAACTTTATGTTATTCTGAAGTTTACTCTCCTTAACCCGTCTGTCCCTCAGAAGAACACCTCCTCCTCATCCTCACACAGGTCTGTGACTCCTCACACAAACAGCTTCTGTCTGTGTCTTTAACTCTCAGCGCGAGGACAATGAAGACAGAAGCTGGACAAGTCTGAAATATTACATGTAAAACATACTTTTAACAGTTACTACTTCAACAGCCTCAAAATAATTATGCTAGTCTTTACTACACAATGCCGTTTCCTTTAGGAGACAAACATACATTCAGTTTAACCGCGAAAAAAAAAGACAAATTCACATGAGCGTAACCGTGACCATAACAATCTGTTAACGCCTCAAAGAGAACAGATAATGTAAAATCTTATGTAAATATGACAAAATACAATCACAGACGTTATATTAAAAGTACATCCTCCGTTCAGTAACGTTACATGAGGCAGTTAAGACCTCCGTGTCCGAGGCGAAAACCGCTTCCGTTTTTTATATAACGTTAGATATAACGTTAAGCTCCTTTGTTTCCGCCTTTCATAAAACCTTCCGCCTTTCATACAACCGGGTAAACAATAAAAGATAACTTTACATTTTGAATATTTAACGTTACTTACCATAGTCTTTCACTCGCTTCTCGCTTCTATCACGCTGAGAAAATGGCGGCTGCTCGCACTGGAGACGTACGATTTTGACGTGACGTGACGTGACGTGCGTGCTCTCCTTCACGTCCGCGTCCTCAACCCACCCCCGCTGGGTTAAAATAGATAGTTATTTTCAACCCAAACTTGGGTTAAAACATCCCAAAGTCCTATCCAACGGCCTCAACCCAGCAGTTGGGTTGAAAAAACAACCCAGCGTTTTTTAGAGTGTAGCAAAATGTCAGCTGACTGATTTTTCAAACTGTGTTTTAATCATAAAAATATCGTAAAATGTCTGCGGTTGTCAGTTTACTCTTGGAGTAACATCAGTATATTCTTCTTATACTGATGAGTATAAGAAGAAGCTTAAACAGTCTCTGCTGCTGGTGCTGGAGACGGCTTTTGCTGAAGATCATCTGGACTTTAAGGCAGATGCAGAAAGACGTGCAGGACAAGAAAACCAAATTTAATTGTTAGATATGTAGAAAACTGGTCTCTAAATTTTAAACCTGGATCTAATCCAGTATGTTTATAGTACTTATCTAGCAATTTGTAAAAAAAAAAAAAAAAAAAAAAAAAAAACACACCTGCAAAATTCACGTTTGGAGCATGACTGTGTATAATCGTGTGTTGTAAAACCAAACAGAGAACATCTCTTCAAGTACAGGCTAATGAACATTATATATGTTTGTGAAACTTTTTATGAATCTAAATACTCATTTTATTCTTCTGATTTCTGTTGGAACTTTATTTTGAAAAAAACCACAGTGTATCATATAATGTTACCTGAATTTGACTGCAATTTCCTAAAGGATAATTATGCTCTCACAGTAAATCCTAATTGAATGGTGTTCCTTAAAAATCAACTAAATAAATAACAATTACATGTAATAAGATAAAAAAAGAAGAAAACATATGTATATGATTTCTGGTACAAATACAGCATTATTATATACAAAACAAAGAACAGCTCTTGATCTCTAAGATATGACAGTAAAAGAGGACACACAATCCTTTTTCTAATATGGAATTGGAATGGAATGGTAAAAGGGTGTTACGTGAAAAGGATAGAATATGATAAGTAAGAGATAATGTTCTGAGAGATGAGAATATAAGAGAGGAAGGATGCCCTGCCTTCACTGTCACACTCTTCAGACGCTTTGACTGACTGTACGACTGCTGGCCTTTTCTTTCCAGAAAATAAAACTCAAAGACAATTGGTATATTAGTCTATTATTCAGAATTATTTGTTTATTTGCCACAAGTTACTACTTGTTTCAGAATGTTCAGAGAACATTCAGAATGTTCCCATAGTGTTTGCAAAATTATAATATGTGATCTTTTCTTATATAAAGTCAACATTTTAAATCATTTATGAAAAAAATAACATCCTGAAGTAGCATTTTAATAGAAACAAATAACAAAATTAGCAAAATGTCACCTGAGCAAAGGAAGTGACCCCGCACGCAAGCAAAAAAGACGCAGAAAATGGGAATAATCCCACAAATTACCCCTGCAACAATATATGAGCTATATTTCTTTGCATTTTGAGGAGCTGTAGTTACATGTGAAACAAGTCACCCTCCGTGTGCTTGACTTGAACCCGTGGTCTCTCATCTGAGCCGTGCTGGCATCTGTTGTATTAAGCGTGCCAACATGAAACTATTTAGTTATGTATGACAGTTAATTATATTTATTGATATTAATTATTTTGTGAAGGCCTATGTTATTTTTAAAAAGCATATTACATTTATATGTTTAAATAAAACAAATACAAATGTTTCTTCAAAGACATTTTGCGTGTGTGGGATGATTTGATCGATATGATTTAGCTGATTTTATTTATCTGATCAAAATACACTTCAAATGTAAAAAATATTATTAAAATACAATATTCAAATACAAATACTGAAATGAGTACACACACATACAGTTTATATACTGTGTGGGTATATATATATATATATATATATATATATATATATATATATATATATATATAGAGTGGTGTGAAAAGGTGTGATTTCTTTTTTTAGTCACACCTTATTCTTTCAGATAAAACTAATTTAAATATTAATCAAAGATAACACAAGTAAACAACATACAGTTTTTAAATGAAGGTTTTTATTATTAATGGAAAACTACATTTAAAAAAAAAAAAAAAAAAAAAAAAAAAAAAAAACTACATGGCCCTGTGTGAAGAGGTGTTTGCCCCCCTGTTAAATCTGTGGTTTATCAGACCTGAGTTCAGTTTCTCTAGACACACCCAGGCCTGATTACTGCTACACCTGTTCACAATCAAGAAATCTCTTAAATAGGCCTGACAACGTGAAGTAGACCAAAGGATCTTCAAAAGCTAATGCCGAGATCCAAAGAAATTCAGCAGAAAAAAAAGAATGCCATTTGTTTTGAGAACAATAATATTATATGTCATATCAACTGCCAAAACACAGTACAAAGGCTTTATTTTGGATGGACCTGACTTTTGTCATACATTCTTTTTAATGCACTGACAGAGGTCTGAGCTAGTCATATGAATGTGTGATCTCAAATCTTATAGGAAGTAGTAGTAGTGCTGGAAATGAACTCTTGCACTTTAGCATGGTGCATCCATGTCCATATGATCTCGCTCAATTAACAAACGATTTCATCTGAGGCCTGTTTCAGAAAGGAGGTTAAGTGAAAACTCTGAGTATGTTAACCCTGAAATGAGGGAAACTCTAGGTTTTCTGTTACAGAATGGGAGGTTTGTCAAACCTGAGAAAGCAGGTAAACAGAGCTAACTTATACCCAGATCTATGAACCTAACCTGGGGTGTATTTCCCAAAAGCATAGTTGCTAACCTGTTAGCAAATTAGTTGGTTGGCAATGGGACATTGTATTGCAACCAACAAAGTTGCTAACTTAATTAGCAACTATGCTTTTGGGAAATGCACCCCTGGTCAGTAGCAGGTTTTCTTTGATAAACCCAGAGGTTCTTTTGGTCTCCTTCTTACAAAGTGTTATTAGAGAGAGAGAGAGAGAGAGAGAAACAGAGGTATTGTGAACCAGCAGATCTGATCAGGATGTGCCGAGGGGAATGGTGAAGGAGAGGTAATCTCCCACCTCACCCCACCGTGCTCTGAAGTGCTGGAATATGGTGATCCATGTTGTCAGCACAGCCACCCACACTATGAGCCCATAGCTGACTTCTTTATGTCTGTGGAGGCCAGAAGAAAAGGTACACATCACATTCAAGATGTCATGCATCGTAACTAAGATACCATTTCACTGACAGCACTCTATTAACCCTGTGAAGTCTACTGAATCATATTAGATATGCACAATTCTTAAGTTATTAGCATGATAAAATCTTGAAAGCTTCTACACAGTCTACTAGAAGTCTACTGTTGTTTGATTGATAGTTTATACTTCTCTAGCAAGTAAAAGGCCTTTTAGTATCATTCTACAAATGTCCATTGTCAGGTTAACATTTACCCATGCATTATTTCTTAATAAAATCAATAAAACGTACAGATTTGATCGTAAAAATAAACAATATCATCTTACAAAGACATATTATTGGAAGACATAGAATGAAATGTATATTCATTTAATGTGCGTAGTCTGCAATACTATTACAAAAATCACATTTACAAGCTATGAGAATTTCATCTTACATTTTTTTGCCATATAAATATCAGCAACTGCACCAAACTACATTTGTTTTCCTAGTCAAGAGTGAGCTTCATATTCTCACTTGATTATACTATATATGATCCATAAAAGCCTGATGTATCAAATCAGCATGATAAAAGATTAAATAAAAAATATATATATTTTTCTGACTTTTATTTCATATGTTTGGCTTTACAGGGTTAACTAACTAGGGAGAATAAATACAATATGGAAGAAAAAAAAAAAACCCTACAATTAAACCATGTAATACATTGCAAACCACCCAAAGATGCCAAGTATTAATCTTAGTTTACATTTTGGTTTTAATGATGATTTTTTTTCATAATTTCTTTTTTATGACTTAATAAACGTGACAACTTAAATATAGCACTGTATTTAATACAGCCGACTGATAAACACATGGAAGTCAAAGTGTTTCTAGCCCATAAAAGTATCACGAGCCTTGCATATAAACGCACTTTAGTTCACACAAACGCAGCTCGTGAAGTCCAGTGAGGGAACAGCTTTATCAGCCTGTTTGGAGCTGCTATGTAAAGATCCTCCTTACATTTGTGCATATTAAATAGCAATGAAGACTATATTATCTTAATACTGGCATACACTGACTCTAAATAAGAATTATGTCTGTGTAGGCAGATTCTTGCAGAAGAGTTGCGAGGAAGAATATCACCCACAGAAATGTGTTAGAACACACGTCTTGTAAAACAGCGAGTCATTACGTGTATTCGCCACATACTCACATGACTTGATCTGCTGCTGTTCTGTGTATGCAGGTTTTAAAAAGGCCTCTTTAAAAAACCACAGTACATTTACCAGCCACAGAAAGGGGAGGAATGCAAAGCCACCTGAGGAACAAATCAAGCACAATGAAAACAACAATACGTGCAGGAAAAATGCATTGCATCTTGTCATTATATTTCATTGTTACAACATACCTAAATAGTATCTCCTGCAGAGGCTAAGCTTCTCTTCATTGGGCATCCGTTCGAGGTTCATTGTGAAGTTTCCTAGAAAGAAAACCCTTGATAAATCCATCTGCTGGTATCCAACTGAACTGATCAATATGCTGCAACATTGCTGCCATCTGCCTACACAGAACAGTACTGCCATAATACAAGGACATAGGGATTACTGTAATCATGCATTAAAACCGCCATCACAGCTTTGTCATACAATCGATACTTCTAGGCAGATATACAATTATACCAATAACTGTAAATGATTGGAGCAACAAGATGAAAACCCTTCTAATTAACCCCTCAGTCAAAACAACATTACTGGACTGCGAGCAAACAATAACTGGTCGCACACGGCGGACTGTCTGCTTTAAAACCTTACACGGACTGTTAGTTTTCGCAAAGGACGGTGGATACCTTGTAAGCCGAGCTCAGGCGAGAAAACTGAGGGTTCAATACAACAAAGGCGAGGGGGAAACAACTTTTATGGTTCCGCTTCCTGATGAAAACTAAGGTGTGACGTCACTGCAACGGCGGTGCATGATGGGTAATGGAGTTTTCAGGGACAGGCGTTAAGAACGTGACATGGTTTCGTCATGGATCCCCTAGTTTTAACCCTTTGGTCTAATAACGTAATGGGTGAATATCACAAAATTCATTTTTTCTCCAAAATCTAAATAAACAAATAAAAGCTTAAAATATCTGTTTACATTAAAGTTCACCACAAACTATCTTTGCACGTTTCTTTTTATTATTATTATTATTGCCTTTATTTACACAGTATTTATTTTGGCAGTTTGCTGAACAATTAAATAATTTTTAAATCAGTATAAATTAAAGTAAACACAAATACTGCTTGCTAAGATATAAATAAATGATAATAATATAATTATTTTAATAATATTACTTATTCCATATTTAAACCCTCAAGGCAAGCGGAAGAGGGGCCGACCAAGAAATACCTGGCGACGCGACCTTGAGGCAGACACTGCAAAGATGGGCTAAAGCTGGAACCAGCTAGAAAGAATAACTCAGGACAGAGGACTCTGGAGATCCGTGGTTGACGGCCCATACCCCAGATGGTGTGAAGAGCAATGATGATGATGATGATGATATTTAAATAGTATTTAAATGGTATATTATTTATTTTTTCCTTAAAATAATGCCAGTGTGTATGTGAAAAAAAGTGCTCCATGATCATGAAAATACTCAAAATCCATGAATAATAATTATTTGGCTAATCGTTAAAAGATTACACCTAGGCTACGTTAAGGGAAAAAAGATTCTGATACAATACAGAGATGCAAGCATGAAGGCTCACATTTTTTATTTTGTCTGTAGAAATGGTTTAAATCACTGTAATGTCAAACCAAATGAATTAATCAATTCCAATAATTGTCTTTATGCAACACTAAAATAACCTCTAGAACCATAAATAGTCTTTCCAATTTTTTTCATTAAAATAATAATTATTTAATTAATAATAGGCCTATTAATAATTATAAATATGTATTAAATTAAATTAAAAGTTTTTATGAATGATACTTACATATTATTCTATGTATATACACGCACACACACATTTATTTATAACACAACTATTATAAGGCAAAAACAACAACAAAGGTATTTCAATCTCCATCATGACAGCTCTATCCAAAAGTTGTGGAAGCACGATTCATTCCCAGCCTACACGTCCCACAGTGCACCGGGCGTCCCCCCTCCCTCCTCCCCAACAGCGCTTTCCCTCTTCTCCTCTTCTCGCAGCCTGAGTTTCTGTCTATCGGTGTTGTTGTTGAAGCGATGATGGCGGCAGCGGGATGCGGATCAGCAACCGCGGCTGCCGTCGTGGGCGCGGCGCGGGGACGCTTCCCCGGTCGGCCTTGGTCGTCGCGGAGCCGTTTGCGTTCGGAGAAGCGATGGCAGCTCGGCCGCTCTGGGACGGATCTTGACGAGATCTCCTCCAACGGAGGCCCGAGGCCCACCTGCCTGGTGCTCGCGCTGAACGAGGACCAGTCTCACTTGTGCCTTCTCGGGCTTGAGGCGAGCTACAAGAGCCTGGTAGAGGCTGGATACAGCTCGAGTGGGAGCGAAGAGGTGAGTGCATGGGCCGATCTGTCGTTTTTCACAGCAGTGTTCAAATGCACCAGTGTGCGCTTGTTTTATGAGACCGTGTTTCATAGGAAGGAGTAAGAATACAAGTAACGTTAGCGCGAGCGCAGTGTCTGCCGTATAGCGTTACATTTAAAACACGGAGGGGGAGGGGGGCAGTTACTGTATCATTGTAGTTTATAGCAAAATGAGGGTCAGAGATTATGCAGTTTGAGTTTTTGTTTAATTCATACAGTTATAAGTTGCTGCATGCGTTATCTGATTCTTTTTGGACGTGCATATTATTTTTATTTCTATGCATGCACCAGTTGCAACACCCAGTTTGCTGGACTTGATTTCTGTGTCAGACTTGATAAGAGCATTCAGTACTGGATCACCTGCAGTGAAGAACAATGATATTAGTTTGATTTTTAGAGAGAATAGGCTTGAGACAATCAATATGCATATGTAAACAGTGACTTTATCAATGCAAAGCTGGCACTAACTTTTACTGTGTTACTTAGGTTTTATCTTAATATGTGAGCCTAAATCCAGTGGATTTATTTCTTATGTAATATGCTAATATCTTCTTTTTTTTTCAGATGATAATACATATTAGCCTGTCCCTAATCAGTGTTTCTAAATTCCCTTGTGTGTTAGCAACACATGGTGTAAATGCAAAATTTATTGCAAACTGGATGTAGAAATAAAAGCTAACATTTTTTTTTTATCATATCTGTTTCTCTACATATTTATATTTGTGTAGGTGTAATATTTTAGTCAGTCTATTTAGCTTAATAATCATAATAAACTGCTTTGAGGTTCTATAAATATTCATGATGACATCATCATCTTGTTCAGATGTGAACTTTCTCACGTGAATTTTGATAGCTTTGTCAGTAGGCAACGGTCTTAAACAGTCAGCCCTGTTAACTGTGGTTTTGTGCTGTAAACGATTCATAATTAAAAAACTGGATAATTGAAGCAAGCAATATTTCCTTTTTCTGGTAGCATCATGACCTTGAGCACAAAGCAAATAAAGAACGTCAATGTTGTCAAACCTGTTACATTTGTGAAGTCCTAGCTATATTATATCAACATATAGGCCTATTAAATGTTGGGATTACAATGTGAAATCTTTCAAAATGTTAAAGTGATCATGAACCGAGAAATCAAAATTCCCTCGACATTTTGACGTATAAGAGGTCATTGTACTATAAAAATATGAAACTAAAGACGATGCTGTATCGACTATATTTGATCCGACAATAATGCTGCACCATGCAAGTGGGAGTAACAGTTTTTATGACACACTACTATAGCTTTGTCTGTTAAACAGATCGTTTGATATGTTCTGAGTATTCTTGCATTTACACCTAAATTGCAGCAGCGTTCTACTATGAAGGATGTAGGCTGTCAAACATACACAACTGTCAGCCAATCACAGCAGTGGAAGTTTACTTCCGAGTCTACAGTCTGCCACGCCAATTCAAACAGAGCTTCATGATGAAGGGAGTCAAAACAGAACAGAAAATAGCCTATTACTGTATGAATCCTGTGATTATAGAAAATGTAGTAACTGTTTTAGTTTATTGATTAAATTAGACTGACATATTTAAAGTAGGTTAATGTCTGTGCTGGTCAGTGTTATGCACAGCATTGCCTGGAAATAAGGTTTCCACACCAGCTAAAGTCATGGGAATGTGTGGTTTTATAGTTCTTTGCTTTTTGATATTCCATTAGCTTCATGAGTGTTCTGTTTTAAAACAATTCATAAAACTCTCTAATCAGAAAGCTCGAACAATGAAAAAAAGTAATGTGATTTCATTGGTTGAAAGGTGTGAGGACCCTGTATTTCTTTTCTATCATGCTGTTGCACTTGTTTCTCTCCTACGCGTCATGTATCATTGTGCTATGTGGAAATGTGCTATGGTTACTTTGTGCGGTGTTCTCTGAGCAGAAACATGCAACTGGAAAAAAAAAAAAGAAATTAATGGTTAAGGTCAAAGTTTTGTAGACTTTGAAGGTTTGAAGACATGCTCTGATGCTTGCCTCGTGTAAAAATAGATACAGGGCCATCATCTGTGTATTAGCGTCTGTGAAGTTTAGTGTTCAGTTAGTTGAGCTGTTTCAGTTCAGTTCTTTATTTGTCTTTGAGGGTGAACAGCGTTCTGTGGAGTGTGGAACAAGAATAAGGGAGTAATGTCTTCTACAATTCTGTGTTTTACCACGTGTAAGGCCTAATTTACTTCAAAGTCCTTGTCAGCACAGAAATGGCATTACTTTCTTGAAGTGTTCTGTTATAAACAGTTTGAATTTCAAACAAGACGTTCATATAACCTTTGCCCCTTTATGCAGAAAAATGTCAAAACTTTTATGAATATTAGCAGCCCCTTTATAAATGTGCAGTGGTTTATTGAAACATGTTTTTTTTTTAAAGGTTTTCATTTTTGAAAAAAAAAAATATGCAAAAATATTAATTTGACTGTCTGATTTTTTTTAAACTGGCATTTTCCTTCTTATGTACATAGCGTAGGCCTATTTACAGTTCAAAAGAGTGGAGTCTGTGAAATTGTTTTAACGTTTTTGCGAGAAGTCTCTGTCATGACTCCCTTTTGGTCAATTAAGTGTGTCCCTGCAGAATATAAATATAAAAAAGTATTAAAAAGAAGATCTTATTGACCTCAAACTTTTGAACTGTGGTGTATGTATGTGTAATATGTACTGTTACAGTATATATTATGATGTGAACTGTAATACTTTATCAAACGTGTTAAATTCAAATGTATTAAAGCTTGCTTCTGTTTTTCACTTTCAGGGAGCTGAATTCAAAGGCTTTGAAGTTGAAGATGAAAATAGCAGTGCCCCGGTTCATGCTGGACGAAATGCATGTAAACGTAAGTGTGGCTTCAGATGCAAATTATCCTGAGAATGTCCAAAATTCATTTGTTTCATTGTGTTTGTACAGCTTTTTATCTAAAAATCCCATCCCATACAGTTAAAAAGAAAAAACAAGTAATTTTTCATCTACTATACAACCAGTGTAAATTTTGACAGGGATTTTTGATTTAGTCTTTATTTTGACGAAAATACTTAATAATCTTAGTCACATTTTAGTCATATGTTTCTTTTATATAGTTTTAGTCAACGAAAAGTCATTGTATTTTTGTCAACGTTTAGTCATTACTTTGTCAAACTGCAGTTACCAACATTTGGTTTGGTAGTTATTTTCTGTGTACTCTATGATACATTTTAATCAAGTATTGAATTTGGAAAAACTTGAATAAATAATGACGGTTTTAATTTGTGGGTGGACTATCCCTTCAATAGTAGTGAGAAGGGAGCAACTTAAAAAATATATAGTTGTTCATGTATATTTAATAATTAATCATCTTTAAAAAAAAAAAAAAAAAAAAGCAGAATAAGATAATACGACAAATAAAAAAAGAGATACACATTAAATTCATTTTTTTTTAGATACATTAGGTTTACTTAAAATATTTATTTAATATTTGTTGGTTAACATTAGGGCTGTGAGATTAATCATAATCGAAATAAAATCGCGATTTGAGTGTGCGCGATTTCGAAATCGCTTTAAAGCACGATTTTCAGTGGCCCCTGCCTCCCGCAGTATGTTAATTGAACCAATCAGGATGCAGCACGCCTAAGTGGAGCGCGAGAACAGAGCAGGCTGGGCATATGCCTAACTCCAGGTTCACACAATGTCTGTAATAGTCTGTGTAGCCTTTTTTTTTTTAACTGATCAGAACGTTCACACTGCACGCAGTAAAAAGATGAGAACAGAAAAAGTTATAAATAGAATGGTGCGAAAATATTTAATATGATCTGAGCATGCGCATCTGGTTATGTTAACAGAGCAAAGAAAATCTGCGTCCGAGTGGATAGATTCACACTCGCGCATGATTTTAATGTGCTTTCGCCTTACAATAATGTGCTCTCGTTGCTGCTTCTGAACCATGTACACATAACTTACTGTATACGCACTGCAGACAGAGTATGTGTGAACTTTGGGCAATAAATATATTGCGTCCCCTTGGAATTATAAGGTTTTATCTGCGTTCTGAGTTGTTTTGAGATATTGAGTTTTAAAGTTTTTGTGTTCCATAGACTTCTGTAGATAGAACCTTTTTGTTTTTTCAATAAAAAATTCCAAAAATGTACACAACTTAAAATAAAACATCACATAATGTAAATAAATTTTCACAGAATAAGAATATGTGAATAACTCAATTTTGACAAAAATGTCAGATAGAACCTTATAATTCCAAGGGGACGATTGGGCAAAACATATAACACCTAAGGCACCGCTACAGTTAGCTCGATGACCAATGCATGGCAAAAAATAAATAAAACACGGGTTTTATTTTATTTTTGTATTATTATTTTTTGCCATATGTCTAGACATTTTGTTTGACATCTTTACTTAGTGATTATTAAGTAAACAGACTTATGTCTGTTCTAGAGACATGTTACAACTTTTTGATAAAGCTCTCATTGGTTTTCTTTTGGAAAATATGTTTCAAATTTATACTGATTGCATTTATGACTGTAAAGCATGTCTAAATTGATAAAAAAAAATTGTGATAGTTTTTTTTTTTGTCCATATCACACAGCCCTGGTTAACATTAATGACACGGATAGGTAGGCTACTTAAATAGGAATGCTGTCCCTTTAAGACGGCATGCATGTAATACTGACACACGTTTACTTTTTCACCCACCTGTTCACCTTCACTTAATCCATAGCTGTGTTTACGTGAGATATTCTACACAATAGACATGTAGACTGCCGTGTGTGTATTTGAGCGCTGAGAACTGATCGTGCACTGTATATGAAAACTGAAGAAGTGGAGCGTGGGAGAGAGAGAGCACCACCATCAGCAGGATTCTGCCTATCCCGCCGGTGACTCCTGGGGAAAAACTAGATGTCTGGTCACCTCATCCATAACTTTTCGGGTGCTAAGGCCATTTTTCAGATCGCCTGTTCACGTTTTGGTAGTTTATCTGCGGCTTCTATAATGAGACTAGATATGCGAAAAAGCCCCTTATCTGATTGCAATCAAATGACAGGGATACACATTTTTAAGGACAAGACAGTAGCATATGGGATGTATTTTGAAAGTCCGGGAGTCCTCAAATAATATTATAGTCCCATCTCGTCTTGTTAACGAAGACTCGGCATATATTTCATCATAGTTTTTATCATCAGATATTAGTTTTAGCTCGTCAACATCTCGGTTTTTTTTCTCGATCACAGAAAAAAAAATTAGTTAACGAACATTTTTAGTCTTCATTAACGCAATTAACACTGTATATAACAGAGCGTCACTTCAAGGACTCCAGAATTAACAATGTTGGTATAGCAAATTTAAATAATACTTATTATTTCAGTCTCTGATTGATAGTCAGTGTAGCCTGGGATTTAAATGTTTGAATTACTTTTGTATTTAACCACAGTGTAATGAATATAATTGAATTGTATTTGAACTTGTTCTGTTTCAGGTGATCGTGCTTCAGCAAAGTCATCAAAGAGGATACATCAAAGGCGGCGGGTTCTTCCAGTGTCTGCTTTAGTGGGAAGCACATGTTCACAAGATCCTCAAAATGATTCCGGTTCTGTTCAGCAACTCCATAGTCAAGAGTCTCTGAAGGACACATCAGTAGATGATGGTGGTGGTGGTGTTAATGGAGGATCAGAGAAGCGCACCAGGAGAAAAAGAGGATCGACAAAACAGGAGACCCAGTCAGCTCCGAGAATCACAATCAAGTTGGTGGCTAAAAAGAAAGTGGTTACAGTCCATTCAGTGCAACGTAAATCTGGTAAAAAGCAAAAGGAAATCAAATCCGAAGTTACAGAGAGTCAGTGTGCCCAAATTTCAAGTGCTCATGTGAAATTAAAGACAAATGTAGCAGCCAGTGAATGCAGTGCTGGTGAGGCTAAGGAGGAAGTTTGCACTAGAAGGCGAGGAAGATCTGCTGACAAAAAATCTGAATCCACTCCACAAACAAATCCTGAAAAAGAGGCCAGTGAGCAAAAACTGAAGCTGAGGAAATCAACTCGAAGGTCTCAAAATCCACTGCCCAGTGAAAGCATAGAGCCAAAACCTGATGAAAAGTCAGCACAAGAAGCATCAGAGGTAAATAAGCCTGTGTTAAGGAAGCAGCGCAGAAGGTCCTCAAATGTTCTACTGGAATCTGGTGACCAGAGTATAGCAGAGTCGCTGTTGGAGGTCTCCACAATTGACGAATCTAGGCCACCTTCAAAGAAGAAAAAAAAGAGAAAGAAGAAGAAAAATCGCAAAGATTCTGAAAGGAAACGGGAGCCTCATTCACCAGCAGCAAAAGATCTTGGCTCTACAGTTGACGATCCTCAAAAGCTTACTTTCGACAATGATTTTGTCGGAATTCCAGGTCTGAGACTAACCAGGATACGAAACCCAAAAGCCCGGTCTCGTAAGAAACGCTGTAAGTTTGTGTGGACTCTCACTCTGGTGAAAAGCAAAAGCAAAGATTCCCAAATACTAGAGAATCTAAGTAATACTCAAGAAAGCAAAAGCAAAGATTCCCAAGTCCAAGATGATCTCGGCAAAACACAAGAAATCAAAATTCAAGAGAGTCCGAGCAAAGTAGATGAAAGCCCCAGCCCAGAGGCAGAACTTCCAGCTAAATGTGATGAGGAAGTAGATATTTCTACAGAAGTAGAATCCACATCCACTCCTTCCAACATTTTGGAAACTGGCTCTTCGCAGGAGTCACAAAACGTAGATAACACTGTTGGTGATGTATTTCCCGAAAGCACAGAGAGCCCCATGGCATTTCAGAAGGTTGAGGAGATCCCAGAAAAGGAAAGTGAGGAGGTTCTTGAAAGGTCAGAAATTGGAACCGAAGCACATGCAGAAGAGGTCACTCAGACGGACCCTGAAGATCTGACCAGTAATGTTACGGTTCCACCACTTCAAATCAAAGTTGTCTCCTCACCAGGTAAAAAAAACAGTTTTAAGCAGTCCTTTTTAATTCATCAAGTCACAACCTCACCTGAAAGAAAAGAACCCGCAAAAATTGAAGACCCTCAATGTTCAGAGAAGAGTGTGAATGTGTTGGAAATTACTGCTGCCACTCCCGCCCCCAAAGTAAGGAAAAGGCTACGTCAAAACACTGCTCGGAAGAAGCGTGCAAGACATAAACACTGGACAATATACAGGCGAAAATGTAAATTGAATGCATCTCAAGAAAACCCAGCCTCTGAAACTGCAACTGAAACCGAATCTCAGGTGGAGGATTCACCCGTATCACCAACCGCAGTGCCAGCAGCTGTAGAAACCAAACCAAATAAGCATTTAAGTGAAGTTATGCATAAAAAAGGTAAATGGTCAGTTCCACCAACTACAGAACCATTGCCTGAAGCTGCAGAACCTCAGGACATCGAACAAACTGTTGAGTCCCCTCCAACTAGCCCATTTCTTGGGTCAGAACCACAGCCGGAAATAAAACTTGAGGCACCATCAATTGAAACTGAAGAGGTTCTAGTATTAGAGCCTTCTGTAAAAGATCATCCACAGGTATCTCGTCCTTTACGCAGACAAATGAAACGGGTCAGACGAAGACGAAAATCTTTACTTGGCAGGCGGATTAAAAACCCCAAATTGCAAAAGAAGGAGTTGTTTGAGGTTAGTGAAGACTGCCCACCATTGACGGGCTCTGAAGTAGATGAGCCTAAACTCTTTGGTATATTCTCAACAAAGTACAAGAGAAAACGAATATCGAGTCTTCAGTCATTAGAAGGTAGAAAGAAAAAGGCCAAGCTCTTATCAAAGCAACTGGATAACACCAACGGAGATCAGCTTTCTGATCAGACCGAAAAGGATTCTGTGATTGTGAAAACGGACCAAGATCAGGACATCCAACAAAGCAAAACGAAGTTCATGAAGACCATTAGACATTTCATAATGCCAGTTGTGAGTGCCCGATCCTCTCGGGTTATCAAAACGCCAAAGAGGTTCATGGATGATCTTGGTATGTCAGGCCTTCCTCGCAAGAACTCCCAAAAGAAGCTTGGCCTACAACCAAAGTCAAAGAAGTGTGATTCTAGTGAAAAAGGTGAACCTGAATCCCTTGATTCTAAGGATGAAGATAACAGTCTGAGTGAAGCTGATCTGGATTTGTTTTCCACTTGGGAATCAAAACCTAAATCACCCGATGACACTGAGATCAGTGAGGAGAAGCAGCCTGGGAAAAGACGATCGCTACTCCGAGATCCTGGTTTCAAATGGGGAGTACCGAAGCCTGCCAGTGACGACGTGTATGCCTTCAATGAAGATCTTGACAAAGAGTTGGAGACCTTGCTATCTGCCAAAGATTTCACCGTGGACCCATTTCTTGATCCCATCCAAAAGAAGAAAAAGTCCACCAAATTCAAAGTCCAATCGTCAAAATTTAGGTTATACAAAAAGCTTAAACTCAAACAGAGTCTGGCAAGGCGTAAAAAGGCCCCAAAGGACAAAATGGTTCAAGTTGTTTCATCCCCTGCTAAGACACAGAAGAAGGAGTTGGAAGAAGGGGCCAGTCTAATAAAGTCTCTCAGAGACATGAAGAAAGAAAAAGCAAAACTCAAGATTGAGGATCTCAACAGCCCTGGGGTTGTTCGCAAAGTCTCCATCTGTGTCCGAGCTCTGAGTGCCAAGTTGCTGGCACAACACCAGTCAAAAGACATCCAAGAGGATGAGCTGCCAGATGAGTTCTCCATTCATACAGACATCTCACTTCCAAATAAATGCAAAGGTAGGTTAAGATTAGATTTTTCTAAACCTTTAATAACAAATTAACGCTAACTGCCTTGAAGTAAACATGTAATCAAAATGGACTTTCATAATGCATGTTCTTAAAAAGACTTCAATAGTCTTCCAAATTGTCTTTCTTAAATGGTCCTGTGTGTTAACACTAATTAAATTAGTGATATCAAACGATTAATCGCATCCAAAATAAGAGTCTACTGTGTATATTTATTACCTATACCTATATTTATTTGGATGTGATTAATCGCGATGGACAGCAGTTAATCTAACACTTATTAACTGTAATGTTTTCTTCAACTGTATTTTATTGCAAATGCCAATTCATTTTGACTTTAGGGTTTGCTAAGTGCTACTTCACTTGTTGTCAGCCTCTTGGTCTCAACACCCAACTATATATTTTTCTTTCTCAGACTTTGATAAGATGCATCATGCAGAATCAGAAGGGCCGGTTTCTGAGGACATTCTGAAACATGCCGTTGACATTGAGGAGAAAACTGCCACTCAGCGCCCTCGCCTTACAGGAGCCAACAAGCGCATGTTCAACCTCCTCAAGAAAGCCAAGGTTCAGCTCATCAAAATAGACCAGCAGAAACAGTTGAAATCATCTGGGGTAAGTCCAGTAAACTGAATGTGTACCTTTCCTTACGAAAGAACAGTTTTAACAGTTACAATTGGTCTATCGGTTAAAGTGAAATGAAGAAATGTATACTATTGTTGAACAAGAATGCATTAAATTGATCAAAAGTGACAGAAGACATTTAGGAAGTTACAAAAAAAATATATATCAATTAAATGCTGTTCATCAAAGAATCGTGAATAAAATGTATCAGACACAAAAATATTAAGCAGCACATCTGATTTCAACATTGATTCTAAGAAACCAAATCAGCATATTAGAATGATTTTTGAAGGATCATCTGACACGGAAAGCTAAAGTAATGATGCTGAACATTTAGCTCTGAAATTACAGGAATTAATGCCATTTTTAATTCGATTGATATAGAAAATAATTAAGTCATAATAATATTTGATCTATAATATTATTTTCATCTATTCTCACATTTTCGGTAGCTCTTGCCAGAGGGAAGAATCACTGCAACAAAGAGACAGAGACGAAAACCAAAAGAGCGGCTTGAAAATGCCTGTCCCAACAAGACTGAAGCTTCTCCAGAGCAGGTACTGAGTCCCTTTATATATATATATATATAAAACAAGAAGATAGAATTGGACTGTAATAATTCTACTGAATAAACATTTTTTTTCAGCAATGCTATACATGTTGATTTGACTTGGTCGTTAGGTGACTAGGTGCAGTATAATAACAGCAGAGAATTTGTTTAATACTGTTGTTTTTATACTTTATAAATCGCTCCATAAGGAACCTGCCAGAGGAGGGCCTCGCATTAAGCATGTATGCAGAGCTGCGGCTGTGGTTTTGGGTCAGCCTCGTGCTATGGTCCCCGACGACATCCCCCGACTCAGTGCACTTCCCCTGCACGAGAGATCAGATATATCCCCTTCACCTGCAGGAAAAGGTACCAGCACTTTCACTGCAAAGATGAGCAATTAACCCAAGAAAGGATCTGATAATAGACCTAGAGCTAATGAGATAATAGTGTCTGATACTTTTTGTTTTTATGTATCAAGCCTGTGTTTGGCCATTTTCTGTCACTTTTACAGGAGTTGAGTCTCACTCTGACCCAGAAAGCCCTGTATTACAAGAACACAGGACACCCAAGTTTCGCCGTGGGAGGGCTCACTTATATGGGAACCGTTCCCGACGGTGTGGGGAGTGTAAAGGTTGTCTGCATGAGGAGGACTGTGGCAGGTGTATAAACTGCTTGGACAAGCCCAAGTTTGGCGGTCCCAACACAAAACGGCAGTGCTGTGTGTAAGTATGCTCATTTTTGTGTTCTGGTATTTTACTGCTATGACTTCTTGAGACTCATAGTTTAGTCGTGCAGTTACTGGCCGAAGCCTCCTTTTACATATCACATTTGTCAATAAATTTGTTATTATACTAATATTTATACACTATTACAGTTCATAAAGAAAAATGTGTTACCTTGCTTAACAGCCAGTGTTATTTATAAACTATTATGGTATTTTATTAATATTTTGAAATGAGCTGTTTATGTTTATAAATTTGTTTTATTTAAATTTTCATTTTAGTTCAAGTTTTCGTAATTGTTGTCATTTTTATGACTATTATATTTTTTTTACGTAACTTAATTGTATTTCACTTATAGTCATTTTAGTTCTTAAACATATTTATTTTTCGAAATTATTCAGTTCTCAAGGCAACATTCCTGTTATTTGTCAATAAAATGAATGTTTATTTATTTTTTTATATCTGTTCCTGAAAAATTTAATTCAGTGTTGTGAAGTGATTGTCTTGCTTGTGTCATATTCAAGGCCCTTGTATTTTTCAAACATAGATCGGTGCAGTCCTGTCCACATTAAATAGGCTTTTGTTTCTTTCTTTTTTAAAGATACAAGAGGTGTGATCAGGTTGAGAAAAGGAAGGCCTTGAGGCTAAGTGGCAAAATCCATAAAGGTAAGAACATGTTTTAGAGCGAATGCAAGCATTCAAAATGAACTGCACTATTTATCCTCTGTGTGTCAGCTTAAAACATGTCTTTATTTTCAGGGCATGTGAAGAAGCGGCGCTCATCAATAAGTGTGGGTTACTCAAGTAATGAGGAATGTGAGGTTGGGGATGGAATCGCTCCAATGTTTCCAGCCTCTCTGGGAGACAGTCCGTCTGTGCGGAAACAGCCACGCCGACACGTAAAACCACGTTCCTACTGCGACCTGCTGGATTATGATTCTGACTTTGACTGGATAGGAGGATCAAATTCCACCTCCCCAGCACGCAGAAGAACTCCTGGCCTTCGCAACTCAGGTTAGACCATAGCATGAAAGCTTATTTTCACCTTAGGGATAAACATTTTTTAATTCTGACTTTTCTCGCTATTTTAGATTTTCTTGCGAGTTTATATATCACAATTAAATGTTTTTTTTCACACAATTCTGAGGGAAAAAAAGTCTGAATCAGGAGATATAAATGTGCAAGTTATCTTGAAATTGTTAAAAAGTCCAAATTGAGAGAGAAAAATTATTTTTCTATTACCTTCGCAGAAGGAATTAATACACTTTTTTCATCACACAATTTGAATATTTTTTTGAAGGATTACTAGTTTACATATATACTCATAATTCTGAAATTTTTTTTTTGAAAATCACGCATCTGATGGAATTAACCGCTGACTAGATAACCAGCTTTACTGACGAGATGCGCATTAACGATTGGCCGATTTTGATCGGAGCACCCCTAATATATATATATATATATATATATATATATATATATATATATACCGTATTTCCTCAAATAAAAACCGGTAGTCAGATAAACGCCGGGCCTCTTATAGTGGCCGGGGGCGTGGTCAACACAGACAAATAAAGGCCGGTCCTAAATAAAAACGGCGGTGGAAAAATTGTGCAGCAGAGCCAGATAACGAGCGTACACGCCCACTGCCGTATCGTTCTCGAGTCAAGAACCGGTTGCATCAGTTTTCGGATCACCATTACACTGAACCGAGAACCGTTTCTGTCAGACGCGCCGATTCAAGAACCAAGGAGCTGATGATACAGCGCATGTGTGATTCACTTCTCAGAATTGCAAGATAAAAAAAAATCTGAATTATGAGATTTTCTGTTTTGTGCTGGAGACAAGCTCCCATACCGGAAACTCTGAACTGGCTTTATTCAAAACTGGTTCCATATATATATATATATATATATATATATATATATATATATATATATGAAAGCAATGATGCATGTTAATTGGATTCCGGTTCCATATAGATATATATATATATATATATATATATATATATATATATATATATATATATATATATATATATGGAACAGGAATCCAATTAACATGCATCATTGCTTTCAAAGTCACATTTCTGTTTGTATTGAATGCACCACAGATTTTGTGTCATTGGACGACTTCATCGGCGATGTTTTTGACGAGGGAGTGCGGCATCGCAGAACAAGCTTCCACAAAGTTCCACACATTAAGCGGAAAATTGAGAAGGTATTCAAATTGTTGATATCTGCTGACTCTCTCAAAACTGTCTTAACTTAGCCAAAATGCTATCAACGCAGCGAAAACAGCTCCCATTTTTCCTCTGTTTGCAGAGCCCTCAGGAACAGACACCGCCCAGCGTCCTTGCAGCCCTCGCCAATGGTTTTGCAGAGAGAGAACAGGAGCCCATAGAGCCCACACACAAGATCCGTGTTGATTTTAAGGTAAATGACTACATTCCTTTACAAAATTGAACATGGAAGTCAAGTGGTTCTCTAAAGATGTTTTCATTCTGTGGGATAGATTGATATTTCATTTGTAATCTACACAGATGTGCAGCAACTGCGGTGGTTTGCCACTAGATGGCAGCACCTGATTCTGTTATGGGAAGATCAGGGTTACCCAGCAGAATAGTCTTAATGCATTCAAATTATTCCTCTCTGTCTCTCTCCACAGGAGGACTGTAGTGTGCAGAGCGTGTGGGCGACAGGAGGTCTGAGCATCCTTACTTCAGTACCCCTCATGCCCCAGTATGTCTGCCTGCTGTGTGCCAGTAAAGGCCAACATGAGGTTTGTCCTTCATGCTCTTCATTACAGCAAAATGTTTAAATAGAAATAGGAATTGGTTATAGTAATGGGGAAGTTTCACTGATATTTTGGGAACCTTTAAATATTTTTGTCATCATGCCAACCAATGTTTTGCAGATGCTGTATTGTCAGGTCTGCTGTGAGCCTTTTCATCGCTTCTGCTTGGACCCTTCAGAGCGCCCACTAGAGGAGAACAAGGAGAACTGGTGCTGTCGGCGCTGCAAGTTCTGCCGAGTTTGTGGTTGCAAGAATAAAGAATCCAAGGTAGATTTCGACTCTTCAAAACATGGAATGTGAACACTAATAGGGGAATAATAGGGGAAGTCGTGGCCTAATGGTTAGAGGGTTGGACTCCCAATCGAAGGGTTGTGAGTTCTAGTCTCGGGCCGGTGGAGGTAGTGCATGAACAGCTCGCTCTCCACCTTCAATACCACGACTTAGGTGCCCTTGAGCAAGGCATCGAACCCCCAACTGCTCCCAGGGCGCCGCAGCATAAATGGCTGCCCACTGCTCCGGGTGTGTGCTCACAGTGTGTGTGTGTGTGTTCACTGCTCTGTGTGTGCATTTCGGATGGGTTAAATGCAGAGCACAAATTCTGAGTATGGGTCACCATACTTAGCTGAATGTCACTTCACTTCTTCTTCTTCTTCTTCACTTCTAATCTGAATAGATTTACCTAAGAATAAGAAGTTCAGATTGCCTTAACCGAAGTTCTTCAGAAGTGTAGGGTAGAATTATGACATTTTGTGAAAATCTGGTCATAGAAGCTATATTCAAAAATAGAGTACAAACAGTAATATTTTTTCAATCTCTATTACAGTTTTAAATCATTTTCTTTTAGGAAATGCTTTACAGTCTAATTTATTACTGTAATGCCAAAGCTGAATTCTTATAAGCAGTTGAAAACAGTTGTTCTGCTTTCTGTTTTTGTGCAAACGATGGGTACTTTTTGGTTTGTCAAATGTAAAGTTCAAAAGAACAGAAGTTATTTGAAATCGAAATCATTTGTGAAATAATAGAGGTAACTTTTGGTCAGTTTAATGCTGAATAGATGTATTTATTTATTTTGGGAAAAAATCTTAATAACTTAAAAAAATTACAAATAGCATATTTCCCTTAAACCTACAGAGACGACAAAAAAATATGTACACTACCTTTTAAGAGTTTAAAGGAAATAGATGTTCTAATACAACTGTGGCACCGTTTGTTTTTGTTTTTTTGTGTGCTTGATCTCTGTGCAGCCTCTGCTGGAATGTGAAAGGTGTCAGAATTATTATCATCCTGCCTGTCTGGGTCCCAACTACCCCAAACCCAGCAAACGTAAGAAGCCTTGGGTAAGTTAACCACAGTGGTACTTTCCTCAGCATGCAAGTTCAACAAAAATATTTTCAGCATGCTTTGCTGTCTCAGCTCCCACGATATTACATTAGACTAAATAAAAGTTCAACATAACAGGAAGATCTGCTAGGATCAGGCAAAATGTCAAAAACAGGACAGTAAAGTTGCAAAACGCAAAAATTATTGTTTACATTGTAACTTCAGTTAAAGTTAACTTCAGTTAACTTTAGTTGGGATAGTTCACCCAAAAATGAATATTTTATGTTTATCTGCTTGCCCCCGGGGGATCCAAAGTGTTGGTGACGTTGTCTCTTCAGTAGAAAGCAAACTGAGATATTTAACATACACCGTTGCAGTCTGTCACTCTTATAATGTAAGTGGATGGGAATCACGGCTAAAACATAAAAAAAAAAAAAAAACATAAACAAAACCAAATTAAACCCTGCAGCTCATGACGATACATTGATGTGTAAAGACACAAAATGATTGGTCTGTGCCAAAAAACTGAACAGTATCTATATCCTTTACCTCTGATTCACACAATGTCCGAACTGTCCTGAGCGAGTTCTCAGCAGCAGGAGCGTGACACGTCATCGTCTTCTTCTTTTTGCTTTATGGCAGATCGCAGACTTATAAGTGCGTTACCGCCACCTATCTCTCAAATGGACTATTAACACTCTGTTTACAATCTTAATTAGGAGTGTCAATGGTTTTGTTTGTGTTGTGGTTTTATTGTATATTTTAGTTGCGATTCCCATTCACCTCCATTATAAGACTGATAGACTGCAAAGGTTTGTGTTAAATACTTGGTTTTCAAAGTCTCCTACATCTTGGATGCCCTGGGGTAAGCGGATAAACATCAAATTTTCATTTTTGGGGGAACTAAAAAATTTTTTTTTTTCTTTTTCTTTTTTTTTTTAGGTTTGTATGACATGCATCCGGTGCAAGAGTTGTGGCGTGACCCCAGGAAAGAGCTGGGACACAGAGTGGAATCATGACAAGGGTCTGTGTCCTGACTGCACTAGGTTGTTTGATCAAGGTGAGACTTGTAGGGTCTTACAAGCTGACAGTCAGATTTTTATATAGGCCTATAATAAATTATGCGGGTGTTTCAGCATTCTTCACGGATGTTAGATAAAAAGGATGTTACATAAAAGAGTATTTTCATCACCCATCCAGTCAGATGAGCTCAAGCTTAGGACCTCAGTGGAAACCCAAATAATAACGTGATGTGCTCTTTAGAAACACCAGGGACTTTTTGTTTTATTTTTTGAGTTCTCATAATACCGTGCCCTTAGTTGTCAGTTGCCTACGCTCTACAGCGGTTTATTCAGCTGACTCTCACAGGGGTAAAGATTCCTGTTGTTAAGGAATGGTTCATGTGTGTAGTGCTAGTACAAAATGTTATAATTGGACTGGGTTTTATATTGAGAATGTATATGTTTATGCTCTCTCTCTCTCGTGCTCTCTATCTCTATATATATGCAAAAACACTACCGTTCAAAAGTTTGTTACTTAGGCTATTGAAAGCTGCATTTATTTGATCAAAATACAGGAAATTATTATGAAGTAAAATCACGTTTTTCTATTTTAATATACAAAATCTGATTTATTCCTGTGATCATCATTACTCCAGTCTTCAGTGTCACATGATCCTTCAGAAATCATTCTAATATGATGATTTATTATTGGTTCTGGGAACTGTTCTGTTGCTTAATATTTTTGTAGAACCTTTGTTCAGGATTCTTTGATGAAAGAAGAGCATTTGTTTAAAATGGAAATCTTTTCTAACAATATACACCACCGTTCATATGTTTGGGGTTAGTAAATTTATTTTTTTTTTTTTTTAAATTAAAGCTTTTATTCAGCAAGGATGTTACATTTTTAAGATGTGATAGCAAAGATTTAAATTGTTAGAAAAGATTTATATTTCTTTGAAGAAATGCTGTTCTTTTTAACTTTTTAACCATCAAAGAATCCTGAAAAACAGTATCGCAGTTTCCCCAAAAATATAATATAATATAAATAGTTGCCCACATTTATAATTTTAATAATCAGCATTTTAGAGGGATTTCTGAAGGGCCATGTATATACTGTAATAACAGAAATAAGTTATATTTTAAATGATATTAAAATACAAACCATTATTTTATATTGTAATGACATTTTGCAAGATTCCTGTTTTTTGTATTTTTGATCAAATAAATGCAGGCTTAATAAGCATTAGAGACTTCTTTAAAAAACATTACAATCGCATGTGATTAATCATGCAGTCCTAATTTTTATATATATGTGTGTGTGTATATGTATGTATGTATTTATATATATGTATTAGGGATGTAACGATGCATTCCGAGCCGGTTGAAAATCGATAATAATATGTGACGATTCGTGTCGGTTGAGATGTTAAACGAATCACGATACATGTTTAGGCTGGGCTGGCCCCCCGTGTCAGTTGTTTTGCCCACACTTTGAACTTAGCCAGCCAAGCGGGTTTGAGTGTGCCCCGTGTGAGCCGTTTGTTGGGCAGAGTGATGCGTATTGCTGCCTTTTTTCACCGAAGCTCCACAGCCACAGCTGCGCTCGCAGCCAAACAGATACTTTTACCGCATAAGTTAATCATCGATGTTGCTACGCGCTGGAACAGCAGTCTGGATATGATCGAACGCTATCTCGAACAGAAAGCGGCTGTGACAGCAACTCTACTGAGCAACGATGTTCGACGAAATGTCCGTGACATCGATACTTTGGATGGCTCAGACATCCGTGATGCGGAGGACATAGTGAAGCTTCTAAAGCCACTCAAAACGGCCACCACTGTGCTGTGTGACGAAAAATTGGAGGGACTTTCGATGAACCAGTTGCACAGCACATCAGTCAGATTGATGCAGAAATAAGTACAGAGCTAAAACATCCATTTCCCTCAATAGCTGTCCACTCAAGTGGTGGAAAGAGAATGCTCGGCTATACCCACTGCTATCCAGTATAGCAAAAGCATATCTCTCCACACCAGCCACCTCTGTCCCTAGTGAAAGGGTTGTTTCATCAGCAGGGGACATTGTGAATGTGCAGAGATCTCAGCTTTGCCCAGAAAATGTGGATATGCTGATATTTGTTAAAAAAATATCAAAAACATAAAAAAAAACATAAAAAAAAAAAAAAAACACACAAACACACACACACACACACACACACACACACACACACATACATATATATATATATATATATATATATATATATATATTCTAAGCTAGGAAAGAGCACTGGCAAAGCCTTAGTTTGTTTGTATGAAAAGATTTATTTTATTTGTATTTATTTATTTTAACATTTCAATTTAGTTTTGTTATTTGACAAAGATATTTCAGTTTCAGAAAGAAATGTACAGCATTTTGTCTGCATGAGTGAGAATGAAATAAAAGGAAACTTTTTCATTTATCTTTCTTAAATCTCATTTTGTACAAACAATCGTGAGAAAATCGTATCGTGAAACTAGTATTGTGAATAGTATCGCATCGCGAGTTCAGTGAATCGTTACATGCTTAATATGTGTACGTGTGTGTGTGTGTGTGTGTATGTATGTATATGTATATATACGTGTATATATATATATATATATATATATATATATATATATATATATGTGTGTGTGTGTTTGTGTGTGTGTGTGTGTGTGTGTGCAATTTATAATATAATTAATTTTATTAAAGTTAATGCAAATACAATTTTCCAACATGTAGTTAATTGATTTAGCTTGAAATAGCAAATTAGCTGCTTTAAAGATAATCTTAGTTGGCGCAATGACATAAAACAAGATTTTTTTTAAATAAATAATTATTTGTCCGCCACACTGACCTTTTAATTATGTATCCTTTCTGTGAAAAAAATAAAATGTGTGGTAAACCCATCTGCACAGTCAGATAACATTTTATTATGCGTGTAGGAAACTACTGCACCATGTGCTTCAAGTGTTATGAAGATAATGACTATGAAAGCCAGATGATGCAGTGCTCCACGTGTAACCACTGGGTCCATGCTAAATGTGAAGGCCTGACAGGTGAGTGAGTGACAGAATCTGATGCATTTGATTTATTTTATTTTTATTTTTAAATACTTAATTTTATCATATTTTTATCTTATTTTATCCATCAAATATAATACGACTTTTCGGCTTTTATTGCAATGACACTTTTAGGCAATTATATATTTTATATTGATTTATTGTGCATTATAAATGTTTTTTTCCTTTTTTTTTGTATGTGGCTGAAATAAAAAAGCATTCTTTTGAATCCACGGAGAAAGCATTGTGCCGTTTTAGTATTTATTAAACTACTCCGTTCACAGGGTTATCACTTTGCAAGCATCACATTGCATTTCCCAATACTTATAAGACAAACACAGTGGAACTTTCCCACCGATTGCACATTTTTTTTGTGCAAATCATAATTTGAAGTTTCTTAAATATATTGTTCATATATGACTCTTTAATATTAAGCAGAAGTAACTGAGTAATAATGTGAGTTTTCTAACCGTTATATGCTTATTAAGCAGTGGGAAGTGTTGGGCAAGCTACTTGGAAAATGTAGTAAGCTAAAATAACAGTTACTCATCATTTAATGAAACTTCACTACACTAAAGCTACAGCCCTGGGAAATTTAGCAAGCTAAACTACAATAACATGACAAAAGTAGTTTACGACATCTAAGCTATTTGTTTACAAAATTAATTTATACAAGTCAGTGCTCTCTCTGTGATCAACAAAACTGTATGTCAGGAAGTCAACGGCTTGTGTCTGACTCCTTCTCACAGATGACTTGTATGAAATCTTGTCGAGTCTGCCTGAGAGTGTGGTGTACTCCTGTCAGCCGTGTTTACAAGAGCAGCCTGATGGAGAGGACGTTAATGGAGCAGTCTGGAGGGAACTGCTCGACCAGGAGCTGAAGACTGGCTTGGAGAGGGTGCTTTCTTGCCTGCTGAGCTCCAGCCCCACTAAGCACCTGGTCACCTGCAAAAAGGTGGGCTTCCAGTCTCTCCTAAACCAAGTATGGCGTTCTTTTAAAATTGCCCATTGTTTCAAAAAGCAGTTTGCTTTGTTTCGCATAAACATTTTCTAGATTGTTGACGTCTTAAATACAGTGTTTACTTGATTCCGATAAACCATTTTTCTCATTTGTAAACTCTGCGGTTTTCTTGTTCCGTGATGGGGTTTGGCATCTCACATTATTGTTGATCAAAATCTCCAGAAGACACACATCTTGCTGACATCCTGTTGATTTGAACCAATCAGATGACGACTTTGAAACTCCCTATGTTCCATATTTTTGGGCCTAGATAGTAGGGTTGTAGTAAAGTAAAGATAATAATAATGATAATCTTAGAGAGCACATTCACTACGATAAGTTCCAGATTAATCAATACTCTGGAACTGAGAATAAATAGAAAAAAAAGTCACTTTAGTTTGGGGACCAATTCTCGCTATTAACGTAACTATTAAATAAGGATTAAACTGCTTATTGGCTGCCTATTTATAGTCAGTGAGGTAGTTGTTAAGTTTAGAAATGGTGTAAGTTTTAGGGACCTAAATATGGTTCTGCAGAATAAGTCATTAATATATGGATGTCATTAAAAAATGTGGAGATTAGCAGAAACAAGCTAATGCAACCTCTTATTTGCTTGGTTTATGTTATATGTATATAATTTTATATAATATATATTTTAATATGGTTTTGTATAGTACTTGGCGGTATACCGGTTCATACCGAAAACTGGTGTATATTTTCGTTACGATGTTCATTTTTAATATACCGCCATACCGATGTATTTAATTACTCAACGTTCTGAACAAACGTTATGCTGCGCCGCGGCGGCGCGACACTGTTTCAGACGGACCCTTTACAATGTTGCACTTCTAAGCAGCGACTACGAGGCGTGATGAGGGTAAACACAGCAGTGCTCTGGTGTTATGTTATAATGCCTGTTTCACACACACCCATGTTAACGGATTCCAGCATTCATACTGCACAAGGTTGCGGTCCATCAGTGCGTTCATGGAGCAGTGCGTCTGCAGCAGTGCAGCGATTGTCAACGTTTTCGCAGGAAAAATGATCATGGATTGACACAGAAATGCAGTCATTTCACAATAAATGTATACTAATTAAAGCTGTTTCACAAGCAACACATGTTGCTGGCTAGGTTTAAAACAAGAAAAAGAGTTTTTTAGATAAACAAGGAAAACTATATATATATTCCCTTTTATGGAAGCAGAAAAAAACAAAGTTCATTAAGACCTGTGGGATTGCTTGTGATAAAGATTTAAATGCAAAAGGCACGAGACTGTTTCTGTCGATGGTCATTTTAAATATTTTAACAGATGTGCTTTGGGGCTGCAATTAAATTACCATTTTTGAATTTTTATTGAATTTTTTATTATTATTACTAATAAAACTAATTGTGCTGTTTGTTTGTTTTTTGTGTGTGTTTTTTTTACTAGTGGTGGGAAAAAATCACGACATTCTGGATTCGGTTTGCAATTAAATAATTTACAGTCTCCTATAAATGTTGTAAAAACTTGCATCCCATGTGAAACAATTACCATCCAAATCAGGCTTTTGGCTTTAAAACCTCTTTTAAACCTAGTATAAACCTTTTAAAATTGCAGCAGTCTGTTTCCGTTGATTGTTTAAAATGCAGTTAGAATGATGTACTGTTATTTCACACATGTCCATTAAAATTCCAACTAAATGTTTTTATTCTGTGAATAAAGCCATTGGAATTAATAGTCTGAGAGGTTAAAGAAAAGTCACGATTCATATAGTCCTAGTCATTTCTTTCAAACCAGCATCAGTCATTGTGATCAACTGTGAAAAGTCTTGGAAAATCATTAGTCAGAATGTGCAGAATTTCTGCGGTTTGTGCTTTTAATCGTTCCAGTCCAGTCTTACAAAGCCAAATCAAGAGGAAATGTGTATATATATATATATATATATATATATATATATATATATGTATATGTCTGTGTGTGTGTGTGTGTGTATAATCTTTTACAGGAAATAAACAGGACGTCTATAAAAAGGAACACTGCTTAGTTACAGATTTCTGGTATTTTTGTTTTTTTTATTTGTAGTGCACTACAATGGGTTCCCTGAACACTGTGGATGAAAATGTACCTGTCTGTGACTTCCGTGCTATTGGAAAGAAGTTTGAGGAAGGCCTGTACACATCCTTGGTCAGTGTCTGTGCTTGTCTTAGATCTGAGATCAACATAAGGAGAAACTCTTTAGCACTGTAGCTCAAAGTTTGCCTTCTGAGTCACAAAATGTATTTGTTATTGTTATTGCTAAATTGAAAAATGCCATAGTTATTGGTCCATATTCCAAGGTTCGTTTTAAACCATTGTTTTAACAGAAGAATAAAAAAATAGGAATGTTGATTTAGTTTGTGCCTTTACCAAGCAGAAATCCTTTCATGAAGATGTGGTGAAAGTAATTCGCAATCACATGGAAGATGAGGAAATTTTACCAGAGGACCAAAGACCCACTGCCCTTGCCCGCTCGTATTACTGGAAGGTCAGATTCTTACATATGTAATTACAAATAATCAAATTTTTTTTTTACCCAACCAGTCTGGGTGGCTTAGGTCATTCTGTGAAAACATTACTAATGATGCACTTCTTAAAAATACAAGTCTGGTGTTTTAGTCATGTTATGACTGTAATTTCAGTTGCTATTTGACACGACAGTTGTTTAAAATAGTGACTGTTAGTTTTATCATCTAGAAGTTTAATTTAATCTTGCATGAAACTTTTTTTTTTTTACTTTTGGCAGTCCAATCACATGAGATAAAACAAATTAATATGTTAGCATGCATTTCAAAGTATAGTCCTAGAAATGCTCTTGTTTTCGTGGTTAAAATCTGCTTTTCAATCTTTTTTTTTTTTTTTAGCTCTTAGAGGAAGTATATGGTTGGTTTAACAGTCGGGACCCTAAAGTATGGGATCCACGCTCTAAACATCTGCCAGCGTAAGCACCATCAAATTCTTTCTGTTTGAAATAAACATTCATGTATGCGCTGGAACCGTTTCTTTGGCAATGACACATGCCTCTATTTGTGCAGCGGGATGCTTGCGCATGCTGTGATGCCGCCAAATTATGAACATGTTTATGCTCAATGGCGTGAGAGAGATGCATGTCACAAGATGTTGGACGGCGCCCCACAGATGACTGGAAGACACGTGGATGTTAAATTGGGAGAAGAGGAGGATGTGTCCACACCTTTAGCCCATAACTCTACAGGATACTTTATGGACCATGGGGCATTACAAATGAACCTGAAAAGGTAAATAAACACACAGGTATTGAATGACATTAGTAGCCATTCATTATTGTGAAAGGAAAATATGGAAAGCAGTGCAAATTAACATAACTTAAGGTTTTTTATATTATACAGCTTATAAAAGCACAAATAAGCCCTCCTTCACCAAACACCAGACCTAAAGACAATATATAATCAATATCCATTAAAGATAATAAATTACTTTACATTGGAATGTTGTGTGCTTTCAAAAATCGGAAGACACTGAAAAATATACAAACACTTGGGTAGTACATTCACCTCTACTTTATCTGTTATTCTACCCAATCACAGTGGAGGTGGTCCAAATGCTCAAGATCTTGCTTTAGATTGGACAAGAGAGACTGATAATTGGCCACATATAAATCTTTATAGTTTGCGTATAATGCAAACTCCAAGGTAATTGAATTTCTTAGGGATAATTTTAAAAGGAACCAAACCTAAAGATGATAGACTGACCCTATCACCAATAGGCATTCATTTACTCTTCTGTAAATGAGGCAACTCATTTTGTCTCCGAGCTAGAGCAAGTGGTTCCATTGCAACTGCAAATAAAAGTGGTGACAAAGAACAACCCTGTCTCATGCCACATTGTAGCTTAAAGTAAGCAAATATATTATTGTTAGTGCATACAGCAGCCGATGGAGACGTATATAAAGTTTGATTCAAGGTATAAACTTATGGCCAAATCCAAACCTCCATAATGTGTCAAAGATAGCCCCACTCCACCCGGTCAAAAGCCTTTTTAGCATCTAGTGAAAGCACTACCTCCAGTGTGCCGGGTGGAGAGGGTCTATAAAGAATGTTCAAAATTGTCTAATGTTAGAGAAAGAGTAACAATTCTTTATAAAACCTGTTTGACTAACGTTGGATTTTGATGTTCTCCCAGGGAAGAAGGCTCGGCCTACTAAATCTGACCTGGACACAGTTTTGTCAAAAGACGACGAGAGACAGTGCGCTCTGTGCCAAAAATACGGTGATGCAAAGGCCAGTGTAAGTAGTTAAGACATACAATGTAAACTCACCACAGTATTCTACCTTTTATTATAGCTTTTTTTTTTACTAGGCCTTAGCATGGATTGTAGGAATGGTGCAATGGTTCACAGTACTTTTCCTAAGGGTTCTTACAAAGTTATAATTATCAGATGGATTGTCATTAAACTGCAGTATACAACTCTTACTGTTAACTGGAATTACAATCCTTTGTATTATACATTTCTCTTCCCAGGATGCAGGGAGGTTTGCTCTATCTCGGGCAGGATGAATGGGCTCATGTAAATTGCACCATGTGGTCTGCAGAGGTGTTTGAGGAGGACAATGGTTCACTTCTGCATGTTCACAGTGCTGTTGCAAGAGGTCGTCTGATGGTAGGTCATTAATCTCATGTAATTCTGGTTCAACTGAGCCATTGGTGACACATTGTACTGTCTTGAGTTAATAACTTTAACAAACATGGTGGTTTATAGATTGTTAATGTACAATGTAATAGTTTGAAATTATATAATTTAGTATTTTAAACATGAACAGTTTGCTTCCATCAGTTAAACTCAATATAATGTTTGGCTTTGCTAATGTTATGACTTTCCTTCCATAGCGCTGTGAGCGGTGTAACCGAACTGGGGCAACAGTAGGTTGCTGCCTTACTTCGTGCCAGAGTAACTACCACTTCATGTGCGCCCGCTTTCGCAACTGTGTCTTCCAGGATGATAAAAGAGTTTTCTGTCACAAGCATCGTGACCTTATAAGTGGAAAAGTGAGCTTTCAGTTTAATAGCATTTAATTTAGTCATAGCTGCTAATTTATTCTTGGTTTATAGTATTTAACAAAAAAATCAGTTAAATAGAAACTTGGTATTACATGGCTGGTCTGAGAGAACACTTTTTTTTTCTTCTGTAATTTAACAGATCATCACTGGTCAAGGGTTTGAAGTACTACGGAGAGTTTATGTGGATTTGAAGGGATTAGTTTTCGCAGAAAGTTTTTGACTGGATTGGAGCCGGAGTCAATCAATTTAATGATAGGTTGGTCTTTTATTGTTGAAGTAATATAAATAACACAATGTTGTAATGTGTATAAATATAAATGTAATGCACTGTTGTATAAAAATTATTGTACAATTCCTGCACAATGTTTGAAACAAAAATGTTCACCTGTTAGGTTCTTTGCTAGTAAAAAAGCTTGGAAAGCTGAGTGAATTATCTGCCTGTCATGGAAAACTTTTCCCCGTGGGTTATGAGTAAGTAGATTTTAATTTTTTGTTTGTTTTTGAGTTTGCTCCTGACATAATGGACATGCTACTACTATGACACTTTTAGTATTGGAACCTACTTGCACATCAATACATATTTTTGTTTCTTCTGCTTTTTAGATGCTCTCGCTGGTATTGGAGTACTGTGAACCCCTTAAATCGATGCAAATACACATTTCGCGTTAGGGAGGTCTGTCCAACTGTTCAGGAAAAACCAGTGGAAGAGTCAACTGATCAGGGAGGAAACTGCACAATTGCCCACAGCCCATGCCCCCAATCAGGTCAATAATATTACTAATTGCAAATTAATAGCTTGTGCTTATGGCATTTTTTGAATAATCAAATAAAGATATATGTTTTCATTAGAATCTGAAGCCCCGGGAGTGGTTTTATCTTCAACTAATCCTTCCACTGAAACAAATTCCACCTCGTTATCTATCTTTGCCAAACCGGACCTTGGTGCTCGTCCCAAAATCCCTTTATACCCCAGAACAGAAGACCTGCTGGAGGACTATCCAGACCACTGCCTTCTCCAGGTAATTAATATAATTTCAATGAAGATGCATATGTGGCCTTCACAAAGTTCATAAGAAGCATTTTAATGGTTGATTGTTTGTTTGTTTTAACCAGGAGCTGCCCCAACCAAACCTCACCACATCCTGACTATAAGTGATTTGGATGACACTCGAAGGCCACGACGGCATAGCCTACACCCACAGAATAGTGGTACCCGCAGTCACATGACCTCCCCTACTCTTGGATCTCCTGCAGGCCCAATTGCATCTAGAGCAGGTGGTTCCCACCACCCTAAAACCTCCCAGCCTACCTCCCCCATTTTCCCCCTTGGTGCTACTGAAAACCAGCTGACCTCTTCATCAGCTCGTCCTGTTGGTCGAAGTGCTTCCTCAGTCCGGGGTTCTGGAATATTGACTCCCATTCTACCTCAGGACTGTTTTCACAGTCCACAAAGCAAGGTGGCATTGGCTCTAGCCCTTGCACCAAACGATCCCTCACCTCTCCCACCCACCTCTCCACAAGACC